>NC_134164.1:16827500-16960000 GCF_033958435.1 Carettochelys insculpta
CAGATCCCTGGACAATGCATGGACAGCACGGGGGCCTATGAATGGGCCTCTCAGAGGCCAGCAAGAGGAGGAGGGAGCTGCCAAATGGCCAGCTTGCCCTGCCCCACTCTGCCTCCAGTCCATGCCCCTTCAGTGTATCCGCCCACAGTATCCCTGGCCTGTCTGGGCTTCAGCCCCCTGAGGCTTGAGGCTGTGCTGCCAGCCTTCCTGGGCCTGGGAGACAGGAGCTGGGTGCGGTACATGCTCCAGAGCCGGGGACCGCCCTCTCTGTGCTCCCGGGAAAGCTGGGGCTGTGTGCCACCTGCTCCCCATCCCCCCATGCTCCTGCTGGGGTTGGAGAGGCTGGGACATGTGCTGTGGAGGGGTGGCCTGCCCTGACAGTGTGGAGGCACTTGGTTCCCATGGGGCCCTGGGCAGCAGTGGCCTCAGGTTGCAGGGGGGCAGGCTATTTCCTCCCCCAGCCCTAGGTTCGCCCACTGTCCAGGGAGTTAGGTGCAGGCCCACAGATGGGGGTGTACACAAAGGGAGCAGTTGCCCCAGGGCCCAGCATTTCAAAGGGGCCCCCTGCTCCAGCCACCACTGCTACTACTTTGTCAGTGGCCAGAGCTCTGGGCCCCTCTGAAGTGCCGCAGCAGCGCTGCAGTGGGTGCCTCTGAGGGATAGGGGCCCAGCACCATGGTCCACGTGGTGCTAAGCACTCAGTGTCCTTGGCCCCACCCATTCTGGGGTTACTGAGCTGGGCCCTGCCCTTCCACCTTGCTGCAGGACCCCGGGTGGCTGTCAGCCCCGTTGGCTGGGTTCCTATTTCCCTGCATGGGACTCTTAGCTGGGAACTCTCTGCTGGCGCCAGTTTGGCTCGGCATGGTCCCTGTAGTGCCTGCAGGTTCCCGCTCTCCCGTGGCATGTAGCAAATCCAGGCTGCAGTCCCTGCTTGCATGGTGGGGAGGAGTGACTTCACCCCATGTCTCTGCTGCCCAAGGGGGTGTCCTAGGCTATGGGGTGTTCTGCAGTGGGGTCTTACCAGCTCTTCTGCATATGGTCGCCTGCGGTGGATGAAATCCTGAAACAGACATTGGCTTGGGCGCCGGGTTTTGGAGCAGAGTGCTGTAACCACTAGGCTATCAGCCCCCCCTTCTCTAACTGGCCCTAAAGAGACACGCTGGTTCCATTCTCTCTTTGGCCAGATTTGTCACACATTGACAGAGAAGCTGGTTGCCATGACCATGGGCTCTGGGGCCCGAATGAAGTCCCCTGCCAGCCTGAGTGACATTATCGTGGTGGCGAAGCGGATCAGCCCCAGGTGAGTGGAGGGCGTGGGTAGGCCGCATGGGCTGGGGCTCACCCATGCCAAAGGGAGCCCCTCATGGGGGCACCAGACATGTGTGAGCTGAGCGGGTGAGCTCAGGTTCACTGCTGCTCCCCCACCCCAGCCCCCAAATCATGTCCTAAGTCTCGGAGATTTCACAAATAATCAACAGCTTTTTCTGTGCCTGATTTTATGGGTCTTTGAGGCATTGGGGACAGATCCTCAAAAGAGACATCTTGGCTGGGGGATGTCACATGTCTAAGTGCCAAGCTCACACTGGTGTCCCATGGGCGTTGTGCTCCTAAGTCACTTAGACACTTGCAGTTGCCACTCTTGGCTGTCAGCAGGGCTGCTAGGCACCAGGCGTCAGGGCACTACTGCCGGGCATTGCCAAGTGAGCGGAGGGCTCTTACGGAGCTCAGCCCTGGTGTGCATGGCCCTGGCTGGATGCCTGTGCGGCTGGGCTGGCAGTGAGCGTCTGAGCAGCTGGGCTCTGAACCGTGTTGGCTGAGGGAGAAAAGATAACCATGGCCCAGGCCAGCAAATCACAGTGAGTGAAGCTCTCATTTTCCCCCTAGGGTGGATGACGTGGTGAGGTCCATGTACCCTCCTCTGGATCCCAAGCTTCTGGACGCACGGTAAGCCCTGGCCCACATGCCTGAAGACACGGCTCCTTGGAGCCTGGAACCATGGGGAGCCACTGTGACACTCTGTAGTCGCAGGGGCCCAGAACTAGTGGGAGGGCCCCACGCACAGTGGGGTGGGTCCTGCCCTGGGAGGTGGCACTTCCCAGCAGCTGGAGCAGGACTCTCACTGGGGTCTCTGCGTGGGAGACGGGGACCCCGCGCCCCAGCTGGCTCCCAGCCTTGAGGCTGCTGGGATCCCCTCATCCCTCCATCTGGGGTTCCCACTGCTGGGAGCCAGCTGGAGCGCAGAGCCCCACCTGCAGCTCCAGGCAAAGACTCCCTGGCCAGAGCCTGGGAATTTCCACGACAACTCCTGTGTCCTGCATTTATGCACAAATGTCCCTGTGGGACACGGGGCTTTTCATGGACATTCAGGCCTGTCCCACAGATTGCAGGATGTCTGGCGACGCTAGCTGCATGGGGAGAGGGCATGTGAGATCCTGCTTCCGGCACCGAGGTGATGAAGGACAACATGCATAATGTGTGTGCCCAGGGCTGAGGACAGGACTCTTTGCAAACAGTCCCAGTGATGTGTGAAAACACAACCCCAGCTCCATAAAGATGACAGTTCTCAGGGCGTCTGGCCTGTGAGTCACCTTGTTACTCTGCCATCAGCGAGAGCAAAACTCCCTCAAGCTTAAGTGGGTGGCAACCCCCAACCCCTCCAGCTTGTCAGCCCCCCAGTCAGCCCCCAGGGCCATGCCACCTCCCCTTTGCCTGTCTGTTAGCAAGCCATACCCCCGGCCTCAGAGTCCTGCAGCACTACCCATTCCCCGTGAGCTCTCCCAGAACAGCAGGGAACAGGGCATGAATGCAAGAGTGATTCAAGTCAGGGCCCTCACCATGGAGACCACCCAGCACTGGCAGATGGGCAGGGTGTGATCGTCCAGCACTGGCAAGCAAAGGGGCTGGCAAGCAAGGGGTTCCCTCTAACACCAAATTGGAGCGCAATGGCTAGAGCCAAGCTTCTCAGGCTGCACTGGGGCTCTGGCTTCATCGCACGCAATGGCCTTTCGGCTTTTGTGGTTTCACGAATGGGAATGAGTGTCTCTCTGCCGGCTGCTGGCTGCCCCAACAGTCGCTGTTTGTCACCTGCTGTCTCACCTTCCTCTGCCCACGTGCCCTTCCTTTGTGACTGGGCCTCCTGTGGGTGCGTTAATGAGGCTGATCAGCCACTGAACTGTCCAGACCCCTCCTGCCTTCCTCTCTGGCTGGCAACACCAAGCGTAGTGCCCAGACTCCCATGGCATCACCGAGGGGCCCTGCAGGGGCAGTGAGTGGGCCAGGTCTGCCAGGAGCTGCTCTTACGACACAGCGAACACTTTGCCAGTTGGTGCCCATGGGCCACTGGCATCCGACATGGGATGGCTGGGTTTACATGGGGCCAGGTCTGTGCCTGGGGCTCCACAACGCCAGGAGTAACAACTGTACTAACACCACCGCCTAGCACCTGTGTCACTCCCAGGACATGTTACAAAGTAAAGCTGTACAGTTATCCCTTAGCTATCCCAGGGGAAACTGAAGCACAGATCAGGGCAGCGGCTTGGGCAAGGTCAGGCCCTGAGTTCCAGTCCACTGCACTGGCCATTAGGCAACACTACCTCCTGCTGAGAGATTGATAAAGCTGCTGGTTGGCAGTGTTCTGCCCGTCCCCGAGCAGGATCACCCAGGAGGCTGCAGCTGACAGACATCCTGTCCAGGCCCCCTGCTGCTTAGGCTGGTCGTTGTCCTCCAATGGCTGTAACCATGCCCCCGGTTTCCTTGCAGGACGACAGCCCTGCTGCTGTCTGTCAGCCACCTGGTGCTGGTGACCCGGAATGCCTGCCACCTGACCAGCGGCATGGACTGGGTCGACCAGTCACTGTCTGCTGCGGAGGAGCACGTGGCAGTGCTGCGCGAGGCTGCCCTGGCCACTGAGCCTGAGAGGAGCCTGGCGGGGGGCGCGGAGAGCTTCCTGCAGGAGCAGTCAGCCATCTGAGGAAGGTGGTGCAACCTCTGGGCAAGGGCACCAGAGCCCCTGCCCTTGGTACCATGTGCTCGAGTGTCTGCTGGGGCCAAGATCAGCTGTAGTACCTCGCCTCAGAACTGTGCCCAGCTGGGAGCCATGCGCTGTGCTCCTGCTGTCCCATGCTGCTTTGTAGTGTGGCTGAAGTGCCCCATGCATGAAACCAGGGCTCTGATGAATAAACCCCCAGAAACCAGGCTGTGGTGGGGCTCTCTAAACGCTCCGGGCTCACTGACCTCTGCCGACCCTTGGCTGCTGGGGAGTCGCAGCAAAGCTGGTGTCAGGGATCTCCAAGCACAATGTTCTGCCTGGCACCAGTGGGTTCCCCAGGAGTTGGGCTGGCACTGTACCTGCCCCCCTCCTCTGTGCAGCCCCAGCGTATGGCTGCGCGGGACCCAAAGAGGTGTGAGGGGAGGGAGCAGGCGGCTGGGCCCCTACTAGTCTGAGGCAATGCTACAGCCCAGGAGAGTCTGTTCAGAGGCACCACAGGAGCCCCTGGATCTGTCCTTACCCTTGGGGGTGGGGGCGGGTCAGGCAGGGCCCCAGCCAGCCCTGCTATCCTGGAGCGGGTGGGGTGGAATAATGCAGCCCCCCCACCCCCTTTCTGGGAAACACAGAGCTGCCTCTCAGCCCAGGGCAGCGTCCCTGGGGCCTGGCACGTTGGTGGCACTCTCCCACTGGAACCTGGGAGCAAGGGGGGGGCAGCAGGGGGCTGCCCTTTAGTGCAAGAAAATGCACATTGCAACCATGTGCTGTGTCTTTAGAGACAGACCCAGCCAGCAGCCACAGGGGGCCCAGCCAGCCAGGCCCAGGCCCAGACCAGACACAGAAATGAGTCACAAGTGAGCGCCGGGCACAGCCCTGCAAGGGCAAATTCCTCTCTGCAGGGGGAGCCCGTGAGATGCCTCCAGCAGCCACCAAACGCCAAGAGCCAGGCCTTGCCCAGGAGCCCCTTCTCTCCAGCCAAGGGCAAGGTGTGCACATGCTTGGGACTGTGGCTAGGCAGGGCAGCTTGGCTGAGTGGGTGCCAAGCAGGCGGGGATCAGACCCAGACAAAGGAGTAGGCGGGATTCTAGCCATGTGCCAGGTCTGCGGCGAGTGCCCCTCTCCATTTCAAGGTACTCTGAGCCCACAGGCAGGTCTGGATGGGCTGGAAATTTGCTATGCTGAAAGGAGATGCCAGGCAGTGGAGGGGCCACATTTGAGGTTCTTTGAGCACCTGGCTCCTGAGATCCAGCCACTCCCCAAAAGCATGAAACAAACCCCCCATGTCTAGCCCTGGGATGGGAACTCTGGTGCAGCTCCAGCCACAGCTCTTTGGCTCCATCTCAGCCAGTGCATGGCCCCTGCCCCTGGGGGGAGCAATGCGATGAATGACTCACAGGGCTGGAGTGCTGGGCCCTCGCACAGGTGTGGGGAGGACAGTGGGGCAGCAGTGATGCGCCCCAGGCCTGGGGCGGGCTAGGACCCTCTGCATGAGCCAGGGCCTGGGAAAGCCCAGCACGACTCCCTGCCGACTGGGGAAGGCTGGTGTCAAGTTAATGCATAGGCCCACGGGACTCTGTTCCATGTGGGCACCTCACAGGAGCACCTGGACCTCTGTAGGATCCACTGCTGCCAGAGCTGTGGTGCCGCCCCCAGCTCCTCTTCTCCCCAGCGACCCACCCCCAGCTGGACCAGAGGAGTGGCCCAAAGGGCAGCTGGAGAGTCCAGGGCCCCATCGTGGTGGCCCAGACCACCCCCCCGCCTCTGTGGCTCTTACCACAGCCCACTTCTGGCCTGGCTGGGGGGGCTTTGGGGAGGAGGCAGAGCAGGGGATAGGTACCCCCAGGCCCACCTCACCCCCCCATGCAGATACTGGTGGTGCTCAGAGATGGGGGCAGTGCAGCACCTGCTGCCTGCCTGAGGCTACGATGCCCATGTTAAAAGTCCGAGGGAAGGGGTCTTTGTGCGCAGAGCCCCAGTAAATCTGACCCTGCTCTGGCTCAGCTGTGCTCCTCAGGCCCAAGTGCAGTGCTCCTGCTGGGCTGTGTGCTGCCTGCGCCGGGGGGGCGTGGGCTGGGGCATGCCATGTGCAAACACCATGGGGATGCAGCCTCACACTGGCTGTACATGGCCCAGCGATGCCGTCAGTCTGTTGCCAAGTGACCAGCCCCGGCCCACACAAAGAGAGGTAATGAGGGTCTGCTTTCCATCGCCTGCGCTCATCTCTGGGGCTAGGGATTTCCATCAGATGGGGGGATGTGCCAGGTGCCGTTCATGACAGCCCAGGTGTCAAAGGGCTGGGACAGCAACAGCAGGGTGTTCAGAAGGCTCCCCTCGGCGCAGTGCGCTCCTTCCCTTCCAAAGCCCATGTGGGAATGTGGCCATTTCTGGGGCGGAAGGGAGCAGGCAACCCGCTGTCTGTGCACAGTAGGGAGGAAATCCTTTCAGCGAGGACCTCCAGGCGTGTGTGTGTGTGTGTGTGTGTGTGTGTGTGTGTGTGTGTGTGTGTGTGTGTGTTCACCACTGAGTCCACTAAGAGGCAGCAGACATACACTCTCCCCAGCCTGCTCACTGCCCTGTGCAATACTAGAGGTGTTCTGGGGCACCGCTGAGAGGGCCTCACCAGGGTCAATTGCTTAAAACAAGGCTAACGCCTGCCCAGGGCTGGGGGCCCTCCTTTGTAAGGCACCAGCCCTAGCACACAGAGCTCTTCTTTTGCTGCACTGTACAGCAAGCAGTCACACAAGCAATTCCCTTGCACACTCCAGCTTCCCTTGTGCCACAACCAGTCCCCTTCTCACACAGATGAGAGGATATGAAAACCAGTCTCACGAAATCCAAACAGGGTCTTCTGACCCAAAGGATCAGCCACATTTCCAGGTCAGTTCATACCTCAGATTTAACCCAAAAGAGCATGCTGGGCCAGTCCTTTAGAACTGAAAATCTAGAGGATTATTAATACAAGAAGAAGGAAAACTACATTGGGAGTACAATTGTTAAAGCAATCGATTTACACCCATTACCAGGTTCTTGGTGCTGGCTTGCAGCAGAGGTGGGACAGACGGCTAGCTTAAAAGTCTCTGGAAATCATCCTTTGGTAGAATGGGCCATCAATCCTTCCAGGCCCGAGTTTACCACAAAGATACTTCTGAAGCAATGAGCTTGAGTGAAGACAAAGATGGAGGAACCCCAGCACTCTCTTTATACCCTGGCCCCTGCGGAGGGGATTCCATTGGTCTTGCTGTGTCACATGAGCAGGTCACCAGTCTGTGTCCTTTTACGCAATTGGCTATTGCCTATCTGCTGGTCTCAATGTTCGCAGCAAAGTTCCTCAGATGTGGATTGGCACCTATTAAGGCCATTTATCTGTCAAATACTGATTCACTGCAGTAGTAACCCTTTCCCACTAGCAGTTCAGTAGCACTTTAAAGACTAACAAAATAATTTATTAGGTGATGAGCTGTCATGGGACAGACACGCTTCTTCAGATTATACCCATACCAGAAGAGACTCAATATTTAAGGCATGGAGAACCAAAAATAGTAATCAAGGTTGACAAATCAGAAAAATTATTATCAAGGTGAGCAAATCAGAGAGCAGAAGGACAGAAGGAGGGAAGGAAGTCAAGAATTAGATAAACCAAAGTACGTAAAAGAGTCCATATAATGACACAGATAATTGCCATCTCAGTTTGTTAATGTGTCGAATTTGAATATAAAAGAGAGTTCAACAGCCTCTCTTTCCAAATGGCTGTTAAAGTTCCTTTTCAGTAAAACACAGACTTTCAGGTCATTAACAGAATGTCCCACTCCATTAAAGTGCTGGCTGACAGGTTTGTGAATCAGGAGTGTTTTCATGTCTGTTTTATGCCCATTAATTCTTTGTCTAAGAGAGTTTGAAGTCTGTCCAATATACAAAGCGTGTGGGCATTGTTGGCACATGATGGCATAAATGATGTTGGTTGAGGAATATGAGAATGTGCCTGTGATTCTGTGAATAACCTGGTTAGGTCCAGTGATGGTATCTCCAGAATAGATAGGTGGACAAAGTTGGCAACGGGGCTTGTTTCAAGGAAAAGTTCCAGGACTGGTATTCTTGCGGTATAGTCTGTGGTTGTTGGTGAGAATCCTCATAAGGTTGGGAGGTTGTCTGCAGGAGAGAACAGACCTGTCACCTCAGGACTTCTGGAGATTTCTACGTACAATGATTCCACAACCATGCTCAGACTGACATTATACACAAACAATACCAAATGAGACACAATCTCAACTATGCTGAATGCTATCATAGGATCATAGAACAACAGAGCTGGAAGAGACCTAAAAAAGCCATCAAGTCCAGCCCCTGGCCCTACGCAGGACCAAACCCATCAGATCAGCCCAGGCAGGGCTTTGCTGAGGTGAGACTTAAACACCTGCAGGGATGGAGACTCCACTACTTCCCTGGGCGGACCATTCGAATGCTTCACCACCCTCCTAGTGAAAAAGTTTTTCCTAATGTTCAACCTGGACCTTCCTAACTGCAACTTGACACCATTGTTCCGTGTTCTGCCATCTGTGACCACTGTGAACAGCCTCTCTCCAGCCTCTTTGCAACCTCCCTCCACTAAGTTGAAGGCTGTTATCAAGTCCCCCCTCAGTCTTCTCTTCTGCAGACTAAACAGTCTCAGTTCCCTCAACCTTTCTTCATAAGTCATATGCTCCAGCCCCCTAATTATTTTGGTTGCCCTCCGCTGGACCCAATCCAGTGTATCCACATCCTTCCTATAATTGGGGGCCCAGAACTGGACACAGTACTCCAGATGCAGCCTCACCAAAGCCGAATAAAGAGGAACAATCACTTCTTTGGATCTACTGGCAACGCTCCTCTTGATGCAACCTAATATGCCATTAGCCTTCTTGGCTCCAACGGCACACTGTTGACTCATGGCCAGCTTCTCGTCCACTACAACTTCCAGGTCCTTTTCTGCAGAACTACTACCGAGCCAGTCGGACCCCAGCCTGTAACAATGATTGGGATTCTTCCAGCCCAAGTGTAGGACTCTGCACGTATCCTTATTGAACCTCATCAGATTTCTTGCAGCTCAGTCTTCCAATTTGTCTAAGTCACTCTGGACCCTGTCCCTACCCTCCAGCGTATCTACCTCTCCGCCAGCTTAGTGTCAATCCACAAACTTGCTGAGGGTGCAATACAACCCCTTATCCAAGTCATTGATAAATATGTTGAACAGAACAGGACCCAGAACCGAGCCTTGGGGCACTCAACTAGAAACTGACCGCCATCCTGACGTCGAGCCTTTGATCACTACCTGCTGGGCCCAACCTTCTAGCCAGCTTTCTATCCATCTTACCATTCATTATCCAATCCAAATTCCTTTAACTAGCTGACAAGAATATTGTGGGAGACTGTATCAAAAGCTTTGCTAAAGTCAAGATAAATCACATCCATTGATTTTCCCCTATCCACAGAGCCAGTTATCTCATTGTAGAAACGAATCAGATGGGTCAGGCATGACTTGCCCTTCATGAATCCATGCTGACTATCCCTGATCACTTTCCCCTCCTCCAAGTGCCTCACAATAACTTCCTTGAGGAGCCCCCCCATGATTTTTCCAGGAACTGATGTAAGACTGACCAGCCTATAGTTCCCAGGATCATCCTTCTTCCCTTTTTTAAAGATGGGCACTACATTTGCCTTTTTCCAATCATCCAGGATCTCTCCCAATCTCCATGACTTTTCAAAGATAGCAGCGAAGGGCTTGTCAACGACATTTGCCGACTCACACAGAACCCTCGGATGAATTAGGTGCGGGCCCATGGATTTATGTACGTTTAACTTTTTTAGATAGCTCCTAGCCTGTTCTTTCCCCACCAAAGGCTGTCCACCTTCATCCCACAGTGCGTCACCTATCACATTAGTCCGGGAGCTGTTCTTGTGCGTGAAGACAGAGGCAAAGAAAGCATTAAGTACTTCAGCTTTCCCTACATCATCTATCACTGGGTTACCTCCCTCATCCAGTAGGGGCCCCACACCCTTTCTGATCACCTTCTTGCTAACATGCCTGTAGAAACTTTTCTTGTTATCCTTCACATTTCTCGTGAGTCGCAATTCCAGTTGCGCTTTCACCTTCCTGATAACTGCCCTACATTCTCGAGCTATACTTTATATCCCTCCTTAGACATCTGTCCAAGTTTCCACTTTTTGTAAGCTCCCTTTTTGTGCCTAAGTTTTCCAAGGATTTCCTCACTAAGCCAGTCTGGTCTCCTACCATATTTACTTCTCTTGCTGTGCATCGGGATGGTTTCTTTCTGCACCTTCAATAGGGCTTCCTTAAAATACTGCCAGTTTTCCTGGACTCCTTTTCCCTTCATGATAACATTCCACAGGCTTCTGCCCATCAGGTTCCCAAAGGAGTCAAAGTCTACTTTTCTGAAGTCCAAGGTGTGTATTTTACTGCTCTCTTTCCTTCCTTTGGTCAGGATCCTGAAGTCTAACATCTCACAATCAAAACAAAAAGCAGTCAGGTAGCACTTTAAAGACTAGCAAAATAGTTTATTAGGTGAGCTTTCGCGGGACAGACCCACTTCTTCAGACCATATGGTCTGAAGAAGTGGGTCTGTCCCACGAAAGCTCACCTAATAAACTATTTTGCTAGTCTTTAAAGTGCTACTTGACTGCTTTTTGTTTTGATAGTGTATAGACTAGCACGGCGTACTGTCTGTTACTATCTCACGATCACTGCTTCCCAGGTTGTCACCCACCTTTACCTTCCCTATTAACTCCTCCCAGTTTGTAAGCAGCAGGTCGAGCCATGCACGTCCTCTGGTTGGGTCTTTCAGCACTTGTACCAAGAAGTGATCCTCAACATTCTCCAGAAATTTCCTGGACTGCTTGCGTACCACCGTATTGGCCTCCCAACAGATGTCAGGGTAATTAAAGTCCCCCATGATAACAATAGGTACGTCTACACGTGAAGCCTACATCGAAGTAGACTGTTTTGATGTGGCGACATCGAAATAGGCTATTTTGATGAATAACGTCTACACGTCCTCCAGGGCTGGCAACGTCGATGTTCAACATTGACGTTGCGCAGCACCACATCGAAATAGGCGCAGCGAGGGAATGTCTACACGCCAAAGTAGCACGCATCGAAATAGGGGTGCCAGGCAGAGCTGCAGACAGGGTCACAGGGCGGGCTAGCGCTTCCGGGGCAACAGCTAGCCGCTCCCTTAAAGGGCCCCTCCCAGACACACTCAGTCTAGACAGCACGCGGTCTGCAGAGCCATAGGCACACAGACCTTGGGCGACCCAGTCATGGACCCCCAGCAGCAGCAGCAGCAGCAGCAGCCAGAGGTCCACCCAGCCGCCCCTGCAGGAGCAGGGCTTGCCCTGCTTCATGCCATGTGGGAGGCAGCTGAGCACCTCCTTGCCACACAGGAGGAGGAGTGGCCCGCAGGGGAGGAGGACTCAACCCCCAACCCTGCAGCACCCCGACTCCCCACCCCCCGCCTCACATGCTGGCGGCTGTGGAGCTACCCCACCAGCACCGACTGGTGGGAGCGGCTGGTGCTTGGGGAGCGGGACGACGACCGCTGGCTCAGGAACTTTAGAATGAGCCAGCAGACATTTATGGAGCTATGCCAGTGGCTCACCCCCGCACTCAGGCACCAGGACAAGGCCATGTGGCATGCCCTCCCTGTGGAGAAATGGGTCGGCATCGCTGTCTGGAAGCTGGCCACTCCAGACAGCTACCGATCCGTGGGACAGCATTTTGGCGTCGGCAAGGCCACCGTCGGGGCTGTCCTCATGGAGGTAAGAGGACCCACAGGGGGAGGGGGGGGAGGCAGCCCTGGCAGGGCAGGGGGGCCCGGGCAGGGCAGGGGAGGGCAGGGGAAGGCAGGGGGGCCCTGGCAGGGGAGGGCCACACACACCCTGCTCACCCCTCATTGGTGCTCTCTCATGTGCTTCCCCTGCAGGTCGTGCATGCCATCAATGCCATGCTCCTTCACAGGCTCGTGAGGCTGGGGGACCCGGATGCCACCATCGCGGGCTTTGCCACCCTGGGCTTCCCCAATTGCTTTGGGGCTCTGGATGGGACTCACATCCCCATCTGCGCCCCGGTGCACAGTGGAGGACGCTACATAAACCGGAAGGGCTACCACTCAGTGGTCCTCCAGGCCTTGGTGGACAGCCAGGGCCGTTTCCAGGACATTTATGTGGGCTGGCCTGGCAGCACCCACGACGCCCGGGTTTTCCGGAACTTGGGCCTGTGCCGCCGGCTGGAGGCGGGGACCTACATCCCCCAGCGGGAGATCCCTGTGGGGGACACCACCATGACCCTCTGCGTCATCGCAGATGCGGCATACCCCCTCCGGCCCTGGCTCATGCACCCGTACACGGGCCATCTGTCTGCCAGTCAGGAGCACTTCAACCAGCACCTGAACCATGCACGCCAGGTGGTGGAGTGCTCATTTGGCCGCCTCAAAGGGCACTGGAGATGTCTCCTCACCCGCCTGGATGCAGGCCCCACCAACATCCCCCAGATTGTGGGTGCGTGCAGCACCCTACACAATCTCGTGGAGAGCAAGGGGGAGACCTTTTTTTGGGGCTGGGCTGTGGAGGCCGGCAGGGCCAACGTGCAGCCACCCGCTGCCCCCAGTTGCCAGGTGGACCCCGAAGGGACCCGGGTCCGGGAGGCCCTGCGGGCCCACTTCGATGAGGCCGCGGGGTGAACGCTGCCAGGCCCCCCACTGCGCCCCCCCCCCATCCTCCACAACACTCCCTGCCCCTACGCCCACACCACGGAACACCCAACAGCACACCCCCCCCGCCACTTTTCCTGCACAAATAAAAGCAGACACTTGTTTGTGAAATCAAACTGGTTTACTTTCAACTCTGTTCTATAACGAACTAATACAAACTATATACAGGAACTTCTAACTAACTTAAATATGAAAAGTGTACGTATATATTAACAAAAAAAAACAGGGATAACAAGGAAGGGGAGAACTATTTACATGGGGAGGGACTGGGCAAACGGGGGGCACAAGTAAATAAATACCAGCTATATACAAGGGGGGGGCACGTCCTGGGCCCCACGCGCCTATAGTCCGGCACTGGGGGTGGGCGTCCGGGAGCCCTGCCTCGGCCGCAGCCCTGTCCGGGGCTGGCTGGGGGCCGGGCGGACCGGCAGATACGTCCGGCAAGTGTCAGCTGGCCTCAGGTCTCCCTCGGCGGAACGGCCCTTGGTGGCGGGGTGACGGCGGATGGCACGGCGACGAGCGGAGCAGCGGGTGGCGCAGCGGGTGGAGCAGTCAGGACGGGCGCAGCGGCGGCTGGCGCGGCACGGGGGGGCCAGGTAGTCCGCTCTGCGGTTGAATGTCTCCATGTAGGCCCCCCATGCCTCTTGGCGCCAGGCCAGCGCCCGCTCCTGGAGGTGGAGGCGGCATTGCTCCACCCGCAGGTGCTGCTCTGCGACCTCCACCTGCCGGCGGCGGAGGGCCAGCAGCTGGGGGTCCGTCGCCGGCGGCTGGTGCTGGGTCCGCCGTCTTGCCTGCCATGGGGCCAGTCGGTCCTGCGCCAAGGGGCTGGCCTGGAGCGATGGCCCCGGAGGGGATTCCGGGACCACTGAAGCCTCGCCGGCGCTCTCCAGTCCTTCCAATGGTGCAGCTGCAGAACACAGGAGGGGGGGAAGAAGAGTGGAGACAGGCGTTAGTGTGGGCCCCGAGCCGTGGCCCTTGTCCCCCCACCCCTGTGCTGCAGGTTCCCCATCCCCGTCCCCGGGAGATGCTGCTGTGATGGGGTTCAAGAGTCCCCCTGCACTGCACCCCGTCCCCCGGCGGGAGTGACTCTCACTTCACTCAGCAGGGTCTCTGACAGGAGAGGTTTCTTAGGCAACAGATGCCCAGTTTCTCCCAGAAGTGACAGTACAGCAGTCAGAGACAGTCCTTCCAACCCGTCCTGGGGAGAAGACCCTAAGGGATGCCCCTCTGGGGTGTAGCTTTCCCCCTCCTCAGGCTGGCTGCCTTCCAGCTCTCCCTTCCCCTAGCCTCTACCTGCGGCCCCTGATTCAAAGCCAGCTCGGCTCCTCCCTCCTCGTTGTCCAGGGCAGAGGTGTAACCTGCCAGGTGTAGCCCCAGGATCATCCTTAGCCACTGGGAGCTATTCAGCTGGTTGCTCATATCTAGCCTGAGACTCGTATTTGCACTCCCCCCCACTCCATCACATGCTGCTGCTGCTGCTGCTGCTGCTGCTGCGGGGTGTCCCACCCCCTCCTCCCGGGGGACCCTAGAGGTTCCGCTCCCCCCAGCCCCAGGGATGGGGCATGGCACTGTCGTGCTGGGGGGTGGGCGGCAGGGGCTGATGCACTCCTGTGAGGGACATGGCACTGCTGTCCTTGGGGCCATGGCCATCTGGACATGTGGAGGGCCCTGGCCACATATCTATTACCCCCGCACCTCAACACCGGGGGTGTACACCGGGGGGGGTACATACCTGTAGGTCCACTCCCACGGTTGGGGGACACCCGGGGGGCGGACGCCTGGCTGCTGCTCCGGGATGGCAGGAGGATGTGCAGGCCGGTGTCAGTAGAGGAGGAGTCCCCCTCCTCCTCCTCCTCCTGCTCCGGTGCCCTGGGGGTGGGCTCCAGGGGGGGCCCCTGGGGTGCGGGGCTTACCTCCGGGGCGGACTCTGGCTCCGGTGCCTGCTGAGGCTCCTCAGCCGAGGTATCAAGCGTGGCCGGAGGGGAGGAGGTGTGCCGGGGGCCCAGGATGTCCCTGAGCTCCCTGTAAAAGGGGCAAGTGACGGGGGCGGCCCCAGATCGGCTGGCTGCATCCCGGGCCCGAGTGTAACCCTGCTGCAGCTCCTTCACTTTACTGCGTACATGACCCGGAGTGCAGGCAGGGTGACCCCGGGCAGCCAGGCCCTCGGCCAGACAAGCGAACGCATCCGCGTTCTGCCTCTTGCTCCCCATTACCTGGAGCACATCCTCCTCGCTCCAGAGCCCCAGCAGGTCATGAAGCTCGGCCCCCGTCCAGGAGGGGCCCCGCTGCTGTTTCCCGGCCTGGCTGCCAGCCTGGGAGCGCTGGCTGCCCTGGCTCCCCTTGTGGGGGGGTCCCCTGGGGTGCTGGGGGGGCTGCCGTGCGGCCATCACAGCTGGGGTGCGTGCCTGTGGCACTCAGAGACGTGCAGGCTGGCCACATGTCTGGGCTGCTGCCTGCATGTTCTCTCAGCTTCCTGCACAGGAAGGGAGGGGGTGGGGACCTTTAAGGGGCCGCTCCACGCGGCCACCATTGAGCTGAGGGGCTGGAGAGAGTGTCTCTCAACCCCTCAGCTGATGGCCGCCATGGAGGACCCCGCAATTTTGATGTTGTGGGACACGCAACGACTACACGGTCCCTACTTCGACATTGAACGTTGAAGTAGGGCGCTATTCCCATCCCCTCATGGGGTTAGCGGCTTCGACGTCTCGCCGCCTAATGTCGATATTAACATCGAAATAGTGCCCAACACGTGTAGCCATGACGGGCGCTATTTTGAAGTTATTGCTGCTACTTCGAAGTAGCGTGCACGTGTAGACATGGCTAATAGCCTGCGATCCAGAAACTTGTCTCAGTTGTCCAAAAAAAGCCTCATCTACCTCATTATACTAATTTGGTGGCCTGTAGCAGACACTAACCGCCACATCTCCAGTGCTGCCTAGACCACTAAGCTTGACCCATAGATTCTCAATAGGCTTTTTTCCCTTTATGTACTGGAGTTCCAAGCAATCATAGTGCTGTCTTACATACAGTGCAAGTCCTCCTCCTTTTCTCCCTTGCCTGTTGTTCCTGAACAATTTGTACCCTTTCATGACAATGCTATGCTGTCCAGAGTCTCAAAAATAACCCAGACGTCATAATCATACCAGCTGACAAAGGGGGTGCTGTTGTCGTCATGAATAAGTCAGACTATGAACAGGAGGCAGCCAGACAACTCTCCAACACCAAAGCTGCGTCTACACGTGCACGCTACTTCGAAGTAGCGGCACCAACTTCGACGTTAGGCGGCGAGACGTCGAAGTCGCTAACCTCATGAGGAGATAGGAATAGCGCCCTACTTCGACGTTCAACGTCGAAGTAGGGACCGTGTAGACGATCCGCGTCCCGCAACGTCGAAATTGCTGGGTCCTCCATGGCGGCCATCAGCTGGGGGGTTGAGAGATGCTCTCTCTCCAGCCCCTGCGGTGCTCTATGGTCACCGTGGGCAGCAGCCCTTAGCCCAGGGCTTCTGGCTGCTTCTGCGGCAGCTGGGGATCTATGCTGCAGGCACAGGGTCTGCAACCAGTTGTCAGCTCTGTGTATCTTGTGTTGTTTAGTGCAACTGTGTCTGGGAGGGGCCCTTTAAGGGAGCAGCTTGCTGTTGAGTCCGCCCTGTGACCCTGTCTGCAGCTGTGCCTGGCATCCCTATTTCGATGTGTGCTACTTTGACGTGTAGACGTTCCCTCGCTGCGCCTATTTCGATGTTGGGCTGAGCAACGTCGAAGTTGAACATCGACGTTGCTGGCCCTGGAGGACGTGTAGACGTTATTCATCGAAATAGACTATTTCGATGTCGCAACATCGAAATAAGCTATTTCGATGTTGGCTGCACGTGTAGACGTAGCCCAAATTTTATAGACCTCTCTTCGCTGATCCCACTTTGGAATTCCAAAAGTAATTACAACTACTACTTTAGGAACTCCTTGCTGCTACCCAGGACCTTATTCACTCAGACACACCATCTGAGCCCCAACCTGGCTTATTCCATTTACTTCCCAAAATCCACAAACCTGGAAACCCCAGATGTCCTATTATTTCAGGTATTGGAAACCTCACCACCGGACTATCCAGTTATGTGGACTCCCTCATCATACCCTATGCCGCCCACACTCCCAGCTATCTACGAGATACCACTGACTTTCTGAGGAAATTACAAAACATTAGAAAAGTTCCTGACAACGCCATCCTTGCCACCTTGGATGTAGAGCCTCTGTACACTAATATTCCACATGAAGACAGATTACAAGCAATCGGGAATACCATCCCTGATGTCACCACAGCCAGTCCGGTGTCTGACCTCTGTAACTTTGTCTTCACTCACAATTATTTCTGATTTGGAGACATCTTATACCTCCAGATTAGTGGAACTGCTATAGGCACCCAAATGGCCCCACAATATGCTAATATATTTATGGCTGACCTGGAACAATGATTCCTCAGCTCTCGTCCCCTATTACCCCTCCTCTACTTACAATACATTGATGACATCTTGATGATTTGGACCCATGATATAGAGACTCTGGAAGAATTCCCCAGAGACTTTAACAATCTGCACCCCACCATCAACTTATGCCTCGACTACTCCACACGAGAGATACATTTCCTGGACACTACAGTACAAATCAAGGATGGCCTGATTGGTACTACACTCAACTGGAAACCCACTGATCGCTATACTTACCTACATGCTTCTAGCTTCCATCCTGCACACGTAACTAGATCCATTGTTTACTGTCAAGCCCTTAGGTACAATTGCATTTGCTCTGATCCAACTAACAGAGACCAAAAACTACAAGATCTTTATCAAATATTCATAAACCTGAATTACCCACCAGGAGAAATAAAAAAACAAATCGACAGGGCCATATGAATACCCAGAGACCAGCTACTCCAAGATAGGCCCAAAAATGCCAGGAACAGAACACCACTGGTCATTACCTACAGCCCCCAACTCAAACCACTGCAATGCATTATTAAAGACCTACAACCTATCTGTAATCAGGATGCCACACTCCAGAAGGCCCTAAGTGACAGGCCTGTTCTCTCCTACAGACAACCTCCCAACCTTATGAGGATTCTCACCAACAATCCCAGTCTATACCGCAGGAGCACCAGTCCTGGAACTCTTCCTTGCAACAAAGCCCGTTGCCCGCTTTGTCCACATATCTATTCTGGAGATACCATCACTGGACCTAACCAGGTTATTCACAGAACCACAGACACATTCTCATGTTCTTCAACTAACATCATATATGCCATCATGTGACAACAATGCCCAGATGCTTTGTATATTGGACAGACTTCAAACTCTCTTAGACAAAGAATTAATGGGCACAAAACAGACATGAAAACACTCCTGATCCACAAACCGGTCAGCCAACATTTTAATGGAGTGGGCCATTCTGTTAATGACCTGAAGGTTTGCATCTTACTGAAAAGGAATCTTCACAACAGATTGGAAAGAGAGGCTGCTGAACTCTCTTTTATATTCAAATTCAACACATTAACACATGGTTTGAACCGGGATGGGATTTTATTAGGTCATTATAGGGGGTCTTTTGCATGCTTGGCTTAATCTAATTCTTGACCCCCCCACCTTCTGCCCCACTACTCTCTGATTTGCTTACCTTAATAATATTTTTCTGATTTGTCAACCTTGATTACTATTTTTGGTTCTCTGTGCCTTAAATATTGAGCCTGTTCTGGTATGGCTATGATCTGAAGAAGTGGGTCTGTCCCACAAAAGCTCATCACCTAATAAATTATTTTATTAGTCTTTAAAGTGCTACTGGGCTGCCTTTTTGTTTTCATATTATATAGACTAGCACAGCTTTCTCTCTGTTACTAATTACAACCAGCTGGAGACATCTGTCCTGTTTTCTGAGGCAGATGCTTACAGGCCACTTGGAACAACATGATATGTCACACCAATATCTCACGGCACGCTAGTTACATGTGACCCCTGCCCCCCCACATCATGCTGGTTACATGTGATCCCTTGGCCCCCATTATGTTAGTTACACAAAGAGCTCTTGCTGGAAACTCAGGACATGAATACTCCGCCTTGGAAATCCCTCTAGGTGAGGTGCCCTCTTCCACACCTTGCCATAGGGGAGCACCACACCTCACTACTTCCCACCTGTCTTCCCAGAGCCGTGCTGCAGGGAGGTTTGGCTGAGGCTCAGAGCAGGGTCCTGATGAGCTCTGGTTCTCTCTGGTCCTTCAGTCTGTTCCCAGCAGCAGAGCGGCCAGGAGCGTCCCAGGCCAGCCACTGCTGTCACCTCCTGCACTTCTGCTTTCTCTTAGAGGCTGTGTCCACACTACAAAGAAACTTTGAAAGGGAGAATATTGAAAATCAAAATCAAGATAAGGGAATTCGAAGTAGTGCAGCTACACACACAAAGCAGATTGCTGCACTGATCTGCTATTTCAAAAGAAACCCCCCATGCTTTGAAAAGGAGCATCCACATGGGAATGCGAGCTCTTTCAAAATAACCAGCCAGAAAACACCACGCATGGGGTCACATGGCCGACAGACCCTTCCGGGTCCCACAGCCAGCAGCTCCCTTAAAGGCCCCCTCCCAAACAAACTCACTCTGCACACACAGAGCACTGCAGAGCAGCACACAGCACTGTGTGGACTGTGCTCTGAGCACAGGAGGAGAGAATGGAGTAACAACAGCTGCCTGAGGCCGATGTCCCCACCCACACCAGGACCCAGGTGGTGATTGCCATTCCGGGTGTGGTGGATGCCCTGGGGTGCACCTCCCGCCACCAGGGTCCTGCAGGCCATGGCAACAGGGCACCCACCGCTCCCCATTCCCCGTCCCCCACGGCGCCTCTGGAGCCACCCAAGCAGTGGCGACTGGAGGGAGAGGCTGGTATTGGGCCTGTGGGATGATGAAAGGTGGCTCCAGAACTTTAGAATGACAAAGCAGACATTCATGGAGCTGTGTCAGTGGCTCACACCCACCCTGCAGCATGTGAACACCTGCATGTGGCCCATGCTCTCAGTTGAGAAGTATGTGGGGATCGCCCTCTGGAAGCTGGCCACCCTGGACAGCCACCGTTCAGTGGGGCACCAACTTGGGGTGGCCAAGGCCACCGTTGGAGCCGTCCTCATGGAGGTAAGTCAGACCAGGGCCCCAAACCCACCCCGGGAATGAGGGGGCAGGCCCCTGGGTGGGGAGCCTGCAGGGGAAGGGGAAGCGAGGGGTGGGGGGACCCTGGGTGGGGGGCCTGCAGGAGAAGGGAGGAGGGCTCCCTGATGTGCAGGCCCCACATGGGTGCCCCCATCCACAGGTGGTCCAGGCCATCAATCGCACCATCCTGCAGAAAGCCGTCTGCCTCAGCGACTTGGACGATGCCATTGTGGGGTTTGCAGCCCTCGGTTTCGCAAACTGCTTAGGTGCACTCGATGGCACCTGTATAGCTATCTGTGCCCCAGACCACAGCGCGGGACGCTACATAAACCACAAGGGGTACCACTCAGTGGTGCTCCAAGTGCTTGTTGATGCCCGGGGCCGGTTCTCTGACATTTTCATGGGCTGGCTCAGGTGAGCCCACAATGCCCGAGTACTATGCAACTCCTGGCTGGGGCAGCGCATGGAGGAGGGCACCTACATCCCTGTTCGGGAGCTGCCTGTGTGGGACACAACGATGCCACCATGTATAGTGGCTGATGCTGCGTAACCTTTGCAGCTATGGCTGATGTGCCCCTACACAGGGCACACCACCGCCAGCCAGGACACTTTTAACAACCAACTGAACCACTCCTGCAACACTGTAGAGCGGGCCTTTGGACACCTCAAGGGGTGTTTCCGATGCCTGAATGCATGGCTGGACGTCAGCCTGCCCAACATCCCTGGGGTGGTCACAGCCTGATGTGCTCTGCACAATATAGTGGAGGGCAAGCATGAGTGCTAAATGCCAGGGTGGAATGTGGACTGTGTCTCTGGCTATGAGCAGCCGCCCATGGCCCCGTGCCACCAATCACATCCCAATGGGTGTAGGGTCTGGGAAGCCCTCTGGGAGGCCTTTGAGTGGGAGCCACGCTGACCTCCACCTGGCACCTTCTGGCTCACACCCACCCTGCATCATGTCCCCCACCCCACACAGGGGACACTGAGGTGCAGAACAAAGGGGTTAATAACTGGGAGCCAGCGATACACATATAAATAAACAGCACTGGAAAACATAATGGTGTGGGGTCTTCCTGACCAGGAGCTAAATATGGAGGAGAATGGGGGAGAGCTATATACAAAGCGGTGGGGGCATGCCTCTGTAGCTGGGGCCACAGGCATGGGCGGGCCTAGTTCCCCACGGGGGTGGAGGGGGCGAGACCCTTGGTGGGTACGGGGGCTCCTGCTGCCCCTGATTGCAGGGGCCCTGTCAGGGCTGGGAGGGTGCTGGCAGGACGGGGAGGTAGGATCAGGCAGGGCCTAGGGGAGCCTGACATGGTGGACTGGATGAGGTGGGGGGGATGGAGTGCTGGGAGGGGCAGCAGGAGAACCTCCTCCTGGCTTGCACTGGCAATCAGCCAGTGGCCCGGGGCAAGACGGATGGATGGGGTGATGGTGGGTGGGATAAGGGTGGTGAGTTCGGGGGTGGCAGGAGCGGGTTCAGGGGTGGCGGGAGGTGCGATGAGAGTGGAGGAGGCAGCAGGGAGGGCGGGCAGGGGGGCCAGCCATCTGAGGGCCATGGCCGCCTCGTCCCTGTCCTTCCTCCATCAGGCCCTACCCTCCCGCTCCTTTTGCAGCCACTCCCGGAGCACGGCCATCTGCTCTCGGATGGCTGCAGTGTGGGCCTCGGCTGCCTCCTGAGGGTCATAACACTGGAGCCATTGGGCCCTCTGGGGTTGGGTGGACAGCAGCCTGAGCGGCAAGGAGGAGGTTTCCCTGGTCTTGTTGGATGGCGGAGCAGGTGTGCTGGCGGCTGACACAGGACTGGTCTGGCCCTCAGAGGATAATGCTATGGAGACTCAAGGGGGAGAGAGGCCACCAGTCAGTGCTGTCGCCTGTGCCTGGGGGCTCCACCCGCACCACCCCCACTATCCCCCGACCATCCCCCGAGATGATGCCTCCTTTGCTTCAGTCTTTTGCTTCAGTCTTCACGGCTGAGGATGTTACAGAGGTTCCTAAATCTGAGCCAGCCTTTTTAGGTGACAAATCTGAGGAACTCTCCCAGATTGAAGTGACATTAGAGGAGGTTTTGGAGTTAATTGATAAGCTGCATAGTAACAAGTCTCCAGGACCAGATGGTATTCACCCAGGGGTTCTGAAAGAACTCAAATGTGAAATTGCGGAGTTATTAACAGTGGTTTGTAACCTATCCTTTAAATCCGCTTCGGTACCCAATGACTGGAAGACGGCCAATATAACACCAATATTTAAAAAAGGCTCTAGAGGAGACCCTGGCAATTATAGACCGATAAGTCTAACATCAGTACCAGGCAAATTAGTAGAAACAATAGTAAAGAATAAAATTGCAAGGCACGTAGAAGAGCACGAATTGTTGGGCAAAAGTCAGCATGGTTTCTGCAGAGGGAAGTCGTGTCTAACTAATCTATTAGAATTATTTGAAGGGGTTAATAAACATGCGGACAAGGGGCACCCAGTGGACATAATATACCTAGATTTCCAGAAAGCCTTTGACACAGTCCCACACCAAAGGCTTTTATGTAAATTAGGCGGTCATGGGATAGGAGGAAAGATCCTTTCATGGATCGGGAATAGGTTAAAAGACAGAGAACAAAGGGTTGGAATAAATGGTAAATTTTCACAATGGAGGGGGGTAACTAGTGGTGTTCCCCAGGGGTCAGTCCTTGGACCAATCCTGTTCAACTTGTTCATCAATGATCTAGAAAATGAGGTAAGCAGTGAGGTGGCAAAGTTTGCAGATGACACCAAATTGTTCAGGACAGTCGAAACCAAAAGGGATTGTGAAGAACTACAAAAAGATCTCAGCAAACTGAGTGATTGAGCAGCAAAATGGCAAATGAAATTTAATGTGGGTAAGTGTAAGGTAATGCACATTGGAAAAAATAACCCAAATTACACGTACAACATGATGGGGTCAAATTTAGCTACGACAGATCAGGAAAGGGATCTTGGAGTTATAGTGGATAGTTCTCTGAAGACACCCACGCAGTGTGCAGCGGCAGTTAGTAAAAAAAATAGGATGTTAGGAATTATTAAAAAAGGGATAGATAATAAGACAAAAGATATCATACTTCCCCTAAAGAAAACTATGGTATGACCACATCTTGAGTACTGCATGCAGATGTGGTCTCCTCACCTCAAAAAAGATATATTGGCATTAGAAAAGGTTCAGAAAAGGGCGACTAAGATGATTAGGGGTTTGGAACGGGTCCCATATGGGGAGAGGCTAGAGAGACTGGGACTTTTCAGTCTGGAAAAGAGGCGATTGAGGGGTGATATGATAGAGGTATATAAAATCATGACTGGTGTGGAGAAAGTGAATATAGAAAAATTATTTACCTTTTCCCATAATACAAGAACTAGGGGACACCAAATGAAATTGATGGGTAGTAGGTTCAAAACTAATAAAAGGAAATTTTTCTTCACACAGCGCACAGTCAACCTGTGGAACTCCTTGCCGGAGGAGGCTGTGAAGGCCAGGACTCTATTAGGGTTTAAAAAAGAGCTCGATAAATTTTTGCAGGTTAGGTCCATAAATGGCTATTAGCCAGGGGTAAAGTATGTTGCCCTCACCTTCAGTACAAGGGCAGGAGATGGATGGCAGGAGATAAATCACTTGATCATTGTCTTCTGTTCTCCTCCTCTGGGGCACCTGGCATTGACCACTGTCGGCAGACGGGAGGCTGGGCTAGATGGACCTTTGGTCTGACACAGTATGACCATTCTTATGTTCTTATGCTAACGCCCCTTTGTGGCTCCTGTGTGCCCACTAGGACTGCATCTGTGGGGCAACCGCTGGCTGCGGTCCAGCCCCCGCATCCCTTTCAAGTCAGGCATGGGTGCTGGATGGCACTGTGCCTGGGTCTGGGACAGGATGGGGAAACATGGAACAGGCCCCTCCCCTGGCTGCCCAATCCACCCGTTACCTACCTGGGGCTCTGGAGAACAGGTCCAGGGACACCAGCCTTGAGGGGGCCTGGTTGGAGGCACCAGAGCTGACAGCGATTACGAGGGGGCCCTCCCCCTCCGAGTCGTCCCTAGCTCCACTGGTGTGGTCTGGGCTCAGTGGTCCTGGCTGGTCATGTGGGTCCATATCCCTTTCAGTGTTGGACCTGGCTGTGTCAACCACCGCTGCTGGCTTGGGGGCATCCTTCGGGCCAAGGAGCTGTTCCAGTGCCCGGTAATGCTAGTACCTTGGGGCAGACCCTGCCCCCGATCGCCTGCGGGCGTCCCTGGCCCAGCTATAGGCCTGCCTCAGCTCCTTCACCTTTGATCTGACCTGATCAGCTGTATGCTGGGGGTGTCCCTGCTTCCGCAGCCCCAGTAACAGCTTTTCGAAGGCTGCTGCATCGCAGGGCCAGCTGGTGCTGTGCAGCAGCACCTCCTCCTCCGCCCAGAGGCCAAGGAGGTCTTTAACCACGGCCTCTGTCCAGGACGGGGCCCTCCTCTTCTGGCCCTGGCTCTCCCCCAGTGACCCCTTAGATTGGGAGGTGGAGGCCTCCTGGGGGTCCCTGGGTGTGGGCGGCTCACCCTCCAGCTGGCGGGCTGTGTGGCACATCTGTCTGGGCTGCTGAAGTGTTTGCTAGGCAGAGCTTGTATTCATGAGGCCCTGGGCATGCTCTCAGCTTCCTGCACAGGGTTTCGGGGGCTGTGTGACTTTAAGGGGCTGGACCCGGGGACCAGAGAGCCCTGGTGGGGCTTACTAGGGTGAATCTGCACTCCCTGCGGCCACCGCCATGGTGGACCTGCTATTTTGAAATAGCGGGCCCGGAGCGTCAGCATGTCCTATTTCAAAATTTGGTTTTGAAAGGGGCCATTCTTCCTGAACACAGATAGGAAGAGCGGTTTCAAAATTTGTGTCCCTTTTCACCAACAATAATTTCAAAAGAGGCCGTTGTGTGTGTAGATGCTCCACAGGTTCTTTCGAAATTGGACCCTCTTTTGAAATTGCTTTTGAAACATGAGGCTCGCGTAGATGCACCCACAGAGATTGCAGCCCCTGCCCTGTGGCTGGTGCCCGTAGGTTTCTGGTAGGGGTGTGTGTTTGTGGAAGCAGGAGAGCCTTTCAGTTCTAATGCATGTAGAGAAGGCTGAGCAAGCAAAAGAGTAGGCCCCAAGGTGGCCAGACCATGGGGATGGCCCAAAGGGGACCAGGCCATTGGAATGGACCTGAGGGTGTCAGATTGTGGGAAATGCCATGCGGGGGCCAGACCCCAGGCTAGATCTCTGAAGGTTCAGCACCCAACTTATCAGCTCTCTGGGGAGAGAAAAGGTTCAAATCAGGCAACTGTCAGGGTGGGGAGCACATGGGAGGTGAATGGAGGCATCTTGCAGGGGCAGAGGGCACCAGCAGTGGGGGTGGGGGGGCACCACTAGGTGGATGGGGCTGGAGATTGGAGGGAGGCTGGAGTGGCCTTTGTGCTACAGCTGGTTGAGAGCTGTCAGGCCAGAATCAGGAAGTGTGGCCTCAGGTGTGGGTGAGCGCTGCTGGGCTGGGTGTCTGGCAAGAGAGGAAGGGACTGCTGCCAGGCTGGACACTGCCAGGGTGTGGGGAGGGGAAGGAGGGCTGCTAGGCAGGGAGCTGGGGGGCATGCTGCCAGGTGGGGAGCCTGGAGGTGGAGGGAAGCGTTGCTGCCAGGTTGAGGGGCTGCTGGGCAGGAGGCAGGGAGAGGGACTGCCAGCACTAGGGGTGTGGGGGAATGACACCAACAATGGGAGCACAGGGGCACTGCACCAGCACTGTTCAGCTTGACTATATTAGCAAACTGGGCTCTGTTCCTAGCCATACCTGCAATGAGCCAATGCGGCATCTTAGCTGTTTGCAAGATACTGATAGTCGGCCCCTGCCCCACCCCCCATCCCAGCCAGAGGAGCCTTGTGACAGCAGTAACTGGAGCTCCAGGGCTCTCCATCAGGGCAGGAGCAATGCCAGGTTCCCAGCCTGTTCTCTGGTCACATGGAAACAGAAGAATCTGGCTCCCCAAACTGCATCCCTGGTGGTAAATTGGCAGGAGTTAGCAACAGCAGAGCTGGTTCCTTCCTGATTGCAATGGAGCTTGAGCGGCCAAGCCCTCTGGAAGGTGGGCTGAAACCAATGGGGAAGTGTTCAGAGCCCTCCACAAGACACTGCCTGGAAGGAAAAAGCAGCTGTAAACCATCAATAATGTAAATGAAACAGACATGGAGCCAGTTTCCTTTCAACCCCCAACCTTTTTTTTAGTACTTTGCATTTAACACAGTGCTGCGCTGCACTGCACTGTACTGGGATTTTGTTTTGTCTCTGCTGCTGCAGCCTAGGGTTGCAGATGTCCTCCACAAAAATACTGGACACAATCAGCTGTGGGCCATGGGGGGTGTTGAATGGGGTGAACCGGGGCAAGGAGACTTAGCTGGGGGGGATAGAGCCTTATGCGCCTGCAGTGGCTGACAGCCACAGTCCCATGTGTACCAGGGATGTTACCTGGGGACCAGGGTGGGGTTGAGCCAGGTGGAAAGGGATTGAATGGGGGTGAACCAGGGCGGGGGATGGGTTGACGTGGCAATGGGGCTTACAGCACGTGCACATACCAGCAGCTGGAGCCCCTTGTGTGAAGGAGGGGATGAGCTGGGGCACAGGGTGAAGGGGTTGAGCTAGGCGGGGGAGTTGAACAGGAGGGTGCACTGGGGTGGGATGGCTGAGTGGTGGGGGGTTGGAGCCCCATGCAGCATGCCGGGGGCTCAAGCTGGAGCCCTGTGTGTGGGCTGAAGCCAAAGCCACCATGCAAGGGGGTGAGCTGGGTCCACAGGGGCGGGGCTTGAGCCAGGAGGGGGAGGGGTTGAACGGGGTGCAGTGGGATGGGGTGTTTGAGTGGGGGAGGGTTGGAGCCCCGTGTGCACTGAGTTGGGGCCACAGGGGAGGCATGGGAGTAGGAGCTGGGTCTGCTGGGGTTGGAGGTGAACACCAGGTGTGCGGCTGGAGACCCCTGCTGGGGGAGGAGAGCTGGGTCATGCAGGAGGGTGATCTGGGGCCATGGGTGTGGGGGTGGTGGGAGGGGTTCAGCTGGCGGAGGGTTTAACAGGGCCTGTGAACCAGAGTGTGCTGTCTGCCAATGGGCAGCCTGGGGGTGGATTCAGTGCATCACACTGGACAAAGTCCATGGGTGTGTCAGGTAGGTCCTGTTTATCGAGGCAGCTGCCTCTCAGCATGGCTGTGGGTGGTGCAGCAGGTGGGCACCATGCCCTTGCCTGCGGGTCAGACAGCACATAGTCACAGCCCCATGACCAAGGATCAGGAGTCAGGTGGGCAGAGCTCAGACCTGTGATCAGGCAGGTGGATGCACCCCCCCACAACCATCAGGGGTGAGGCTCTGTGGGGCTGGGGAATAGGGCAGCCCAGGGGCACAGACCAGGCTGGCAGGGGCAGGCTGGAGGCGGAGGTGTCTCCCAGTTTCTCCCACCAGAGCTGTGGGTGCCTGGGCTGTGGAGGGAGGGGCTGGCCTCAGGGCGGGCATGGCACTAGCGCTGATTTCCCTTCTCTCCATCCATGTGCTCTGACCTTATCTCAGCCTTACCTTACAGTCACCCTTACCTCAGTCCCTGGGAAAATCATGGAGGGAATCACCAAGGAATACATTTTGAAGCACTTGGAAGAGGGGAAAGTGATCAAAAGTAGCCAACATGGATTCACCAAGGGCAAGTCCTGCCTGACCAATCTGATTAGCTTCTGTGATGAAGAAACAAGCTCTGTGGACATGGGGAAGTCAGTGGATGTGATATACCTTGACTTCAGCAGAGCTTTTGATACAGTCTCCCACAACATTCTTGTCCATAAGTTAAGGAAATATGGTTTGGCTCCTTGAACTGTAAGACGGATAGAAAGCTGGCTTAACTGTCTGGCCCAAGAGGTGGTGGTGAGTGGCTCAATATCTGAATGGTGGTTGGTTTCAAGCAGGATTATGGTGGATGAAAGGCTGGATATGAGTAAACAGTGTGTCCTTGTAGCCAAGAAGGCTAATGGCATACTAGAGTGCATTAGGAGGAGCATTTGGAGCAGATCTAGAGAAGTGGTTGTTCTCCTCTGTTCGCCACTGGTGAGGCCACATCTGGAATATTGTGTCCAGTTTTGGGCCCCGCAGTATAAAAAGGATGTGGATGTGCTGGAGCAGGTTCAGCAGAGGGCAACAAAAATGATTAAGAGGCTAGAGCACATGACCTATGAGGAGCGGCTGAGGGATTTGGTCTTGTTTAGTTTACAGAAAAGAAGACTTAGGGGTGATTTAATAGCAGCCTTCAACTTTCTGAAAGGGAGCTCTAAAGAGGATGGTGAGAAACTGTTCTCAGTGGTGTCAGATGGCAGAACAAGGAGCAATGGTCTGAAGTTGAAGAGGGAGAGGTGTAGGTTGGATGGAGGCGTTGAAACACTGGAATGAGTTGCCTAGACGGGTGGTGGATTCTCTGTCCCTAGAGGTTTTTAAGTCCTGGCTTGACAGGGTCCTGGTTGGGATGAGGCAGTGGGGGGTTGATCCTGCTTGGAGCAGAGGGCTGGACTGGATGACCTGCTGAGGTCCCTTCCAGCCCTATTATTCTGGAACAACAAGAAGTCCTGTGGCATTTTATAGACTAACAGATATTTTGGAACATAAGCTTTCCTGGGCAAAGACCCGCTTCATCAGATGCATGTCTCACGCATCTGATGAAGTGGGTCTTTGCCCGCGAAACCTTATACTCCAAAATATCTATTAGTCTATAAGGTGCCACAGGACTTCTTGTTGTTCTCGAAGACACAGACTAACAAGGCTATTTCCCTGACACTTGTCCCTATGAGTTTACGATCCGCTAGTCTCGGTCATGTGATACGCTTGTCACCTGACCTGCCGGGGACTACCGCGAGGGAAGGGCAGGTTCACCAGCACGTCCCACCGTATCTGAGCGCAGCAACCAATGCGAGCGAGGCAGGCCACGCCCCCTGACCAATCAGGAGCAGTGGGCTGGGCTAGTGACTGGAGTATCTTTGCGCTGCAGCCGGTCGGGAGCTGCCGGGCTGGTGTCAGGCGGTGTGGCCTCAGGTGTGGTGGGGGAAGGGGATCGGGGGAGAGGGGGTTGTCGGGCTGAGGCGTCGGGGGACTGCCGGCGTGGGGCGGTGCAGGGGGCTGGGGCGTCCGGGGGAAAGGGGGCTGCTGGGCTCTGGGGGAGGTGCTGCTTATGTTGAGTGACCTGCTGTCCTAGTCCCCGGCCTCGTGGGTGGGGGGCTGTGGGGTATTGAGTCGGGGGTACCCGCGTGGTTGTGTCCGGGGCCGGCCCGCAGTACCTCGGGCTGGGGTGGGGGGAGCCGGCAGCCTGAGACTTCTGCTGGTGAAGCGCCGGGGAGGAGTGCCTGTGGGCATGGCAGCGTCTCCCCTCCCCCAGCCCTGTTCTCCAGGGGAGGGGATCGGGTCCCTTGTCACCCCGGCAGGGGTGCCTGTTGAGTCCCAGCTCTGCACCCTGCTGGGTCCCCTTTACCCTTGGGCTAGGCTGGGTCAGTCTGTCTTCCTGGTGCCGACTGCTTTGCGCTGTGGGAGGATGGGTTGGTTGGCATGTTAGCTGCTGCTCTGGGTGGGTCGAGCCTGGGTTCTGGGGCTGGTTGGGTTCCGTGCAATTGACACCAGAGCTGAGCAAGTCTGGGTGCACTAGCCAGGGATAGTGAGGCCTTGCATGGGTCCTGCAGTGACATTCTCCCTTGCCAACAGGGAGGTGCTGGTGGTCAGCTGCCCAGCTAGGCCAGCACTTCCTCTTGCTGCTGCTTGGCCCTGAGTTTTGTCCCTGGCTCTGCCCCTGAGCTGCCACATCAGCTTGGCAAGCCAGGCTGGCTCTGTGCCTCAGTTTTCCTGTCTGTAGCAGTGTTGGGTGCTGTCCTTCCCCAGGTTTGTGTGGCTTAGAAGGTGGTGCTGCACAGACATAGGTGGTCTGCTCCTCTAGTGGCTCCTGCAGGTGTGAGTCACATCCCAGTGTGATGTGCAAGAGATGAGGGACCTGCCTGGTGTCCCCTGTCCCAGGCAGATGCTGGCTGGTAGAGATGACATGAAATGGCCACTCCCTTAGTGGGCATGCTGCTGAAACTGGCCTGTCCCTGGCACTGTTTGCCTCAATATGGGGGCTGAGTTTGCCCAAGGTGTATCCCAGATGGGCAACCAGGGCTGGGAGCCATGGGCCGTCCACTGTGAGCTGGCGTGGGGCTAGTGTGCTCTGTGTGGGCCTGTGGCTCAGCTGGATCTCATTGCCACACGAGTGCCTTAGCTAATGTATCAGCTCTCTCTTGGTGCAGTCACACCCGCTGGGCAGTGAAGCCTCCCCAGTTCCCTTTCCTGCTTGGTGGCTGTGGGCTTATCTTGCTGCCAGGGCATAGACAGGCTGTGGGGGGCTGGCCCTGGAAAGAGCCAGGCAGATTCCTGTGAAGCTGTGCTGTGGTCTGGTGCTGCAGTTTCATTTCTTTGTCACTTCTGCTTTGCGTCAGGCATTGCCCTTCTGGGCAGTGGTCCTGCCTGGGGGTGGGCTGGCCCCATGTAGAGCCCTCTGAGGGCAGCCCAGCCAGCTGGGCTCTGTCTTGTGCCCAGGGGTGTGGACGTTGTCACTCAGCCAAGTGGCGAGTGACATGCCTGGGGGGCAGCTGTCCCTGCTTGTCCAAACCCAGCCCATGTCAGGGTTGCAGTGGGACAGCTAGGTTCTGTCTATGCTGCCAGATGAAGCCAGGCTGGTTCTATCAGGGTGCAGCTGTATCCCCATACACTCCCCTATGTGGCAGCTTTTCCCAAGCAGAGGGCCCTGAAAGGGCGGTGCATTGGGGACCCTGGGATTTGCATGAATCTCTGACGTCCATCTTCCTAGTTTTGCTTTCCTAGCTGGTTTCCCCTCCCCTGTCACAGGCTCTTGTTTTCTTCATATCATGTAGAAATCAGATGCACACTGAGTCATGTGAGTGAAGTTAGAGGAACTTATGCAGACACCTGCCTCCAGTCCCAGCTCCAGGGCGCTTGCGAAGATTTTAGTTGCACACACGCACACACCAGTCTGGGGCTCCCACCCTGAGCTGTGACCACAGCTCTGTGCTGCTTCGCTGGGAGTGCACCAGGGGCAGCTGGGGTTACGGGACAGCTTTGCACAACCTAGGAGGGCACATGGTGGTGGGCGCAGAAAGCCTGTGGGGCTGGGAGTGGGAGAAGCAGGTCCCTTGCTTGCATGTGAGCATCATGTGAGCCTGGGCAGGCACTTCAGGCGTGTGTGTGCCGAGACACACAGCTCTCCACAGCTGGGGATCGAGCCCTGCCCTCAGGGAGGCGTTATTCCCCAGCAGATGGGGAAACTGAGGCCTGGGAGGGGGACATGCCTCAGTTACCCAGCCAGTCACTTTTTGGGCTGGCAGTGGGAGACAGGGAGCCTGAGCCCCCTAGCTTGGTGTGGGGGTGGCTTCCTTCCATCGAGCGCTCCTGGGAGCTGTGCTGTGGGCAGAGTCTTGAGGACCGCATAGATCTGCGGTTTGGTGCATGCCCCGCTCCTGGTGTGGGGTTATGGACCTTGCTTGGAGCCAGACCCTCTTTGCTGCCCTTTACCAAGCCCCTGTTGTCTAGGGGGCTGATGGAGGGACTGATGGTTCAGTTCCCAACTTTGCCACTACCTGCCTGACCTTAGCGCCCTCTGTGCCTCTGTTTCCCCTGGTGTGAGATGAGCTCCTTTTTGTTGGCTGGCTGCTGCAGTTTGCTGTGTGGGTGAGAATGGCTGTGAAAAGCCTCCAGAGTGGTGCACACAGGCAGTGTGATAATGTGGCAGATGAAGAGGGGTGAGGGGGGTTAGTTAACCCCATCGACACCTGGGCTGGGGGGTGTCCCAGTGGCAGCTGCTCACCCACAAGTACCTATTGCCTGTCCAGCTGTGAGCTGCCTCTGCCGCACACTGACAAGAATGCTGGGGTGGAGGCAGGGGGCCTGAACCAGGCTGCCCAGGCCTGGCCAGTTAAGTGGAGAGTCTGACTCCCAGCGATGCTGGTACTTGGTGAGGGGCACAGGCTCTTGGGCTGTGCTGAACCAGGTGCATCTTGTTGTGGTGAGCCTAGTACTAGGAAGGGGTGGCTGCCCTGTGGGGAGCAGGAGGTTGGATACAGGCACAGAGCTGTCTCGGTGGCAGCAGTGGGAGGGCTGTAGCGTGGCTGCGCCATAGAGAGGGCTGCCCCACCTGGTGATGCTATCGGGGATCTGCGGCTGAGGGTGGCAGCTGGTGGTTAGAGCGCAGGAAGTGGAGGCCACCAGCGGCCCGAGGGTGGGCACACCTCCCAGCTGAGTGGCCCCTGTGGAGGCAGGCAGGTGACCCCTGCTCGGGTGGAAGTTGGGGCCCTCTGAGGAGAGCCTGGGGGCCCTGAGCTGTGGGGGGAGGGGGCGGCTGGAGCCCTTTGTTGCAAGAAGGGGAGTGGGCCCTCAGTGCCCCCCAGATGCCCCCTTCCCCTGTGCCCTCTCAGCACCTCCCAAGATGCCCGTCTCTGTGGAATCCTCACTTCCCTGGCTGGGCTGCCCTGGTGACAGGGGCAAGCCATCCCAGCAGGACCCAGGGCAAAGTGGCAGTGGGCCTGGGTCACCCTCCAGTCACCTGCAGCTGGCAGGAGTGTGGCTGGCCCCTGGTGTCCAAGCCCTGGCTGGAGTCATGGCCCTAGGCCTTGGTGAGCTCACAGCAGGGTGGGAGGGTTAGCAGAGCTGAAATAGGGCCCTGGAGGCCTTGCGCCTAGCCCAGTGCTCTAACCACTAGTCCTCACAGCTCTCGCTGACACACCTCTGACAGGCCCAGGTGCTGCACCCAGATACATGGCTGGTGCTTCCACCTGGCTTGCCAGCTCCTACTGGAACTGTGGGGCAGGGCGGGGTGGGGTGTTGATCTGGCTGGAGTGCTCCAGGGAAGTTCTTATCACCTGCTCTTTGCACTGGGGGTGGATTTGGTCTTTGATCCCTCCCTGGTGGATAGGTCCCAGCAGCAAGGGGAGGAGGCTGCATATCAGGGCCTGGCCAGCCTCGCACCAATGGCTCTCCGCAGAGGAAAACGGCTTTCCTGGCGAGGCCAAATGCCATGGGATGGGCGTGGGGAGCTGTGATTCAGGAGGGACGCTGGAGGTCAGCTGGTGGGGCTAGGAGCAGGCCAGGGCTAGGGAAGGGGCCTGCTGTGTTAGTTGGGGGCCTTTGTGCAGTAAGGCAAAGGTAAGTCCTTACCCCCATATTACAGATGAGGATGTTGAGGTTGGGGGGGAGGGGCTGATTCCACTTATCCCCAGTTGCACAGTGCGGGGGAAGCAGAAACTGGGTCCTGCTGTGGCTGGGCCTTGCCTTGACCCACAGCCAGTGGCCCAGAAGCCATGGGGGCGGAGCAGCTGACTGCTCTCTTGCAGGTGCTGTGCCCAAAGATGTTGGCTCTCGTGCCAGTGTGGCTGGTGCTGACTGGAACAGTGATCTCCCTGCGCTGCCCTGATGGGCGGCTGTGCCAGGGGCTGGACGTCTGTTGCCGGGAGCCCCAAGGGGGTGGCTACACCTGCTGCCCCCCGTCTGAGGTAAGCGTCCCCAGCCAAAGCCAGGGAGAAGGTCCTTGCCTAGTATGTGCTCTCCCTGCCCCCTGGTGGGTGCTCCCCAAAGTCCTGCTGGGCTCTCTGCTGCAGGAGCAGGTGTTGGGGGTGGGGGGTGGGGGGGGAATGGGACCATTGTGGATCGGTTCCCAGGGGTGCAGCGGCTGATCTTGCTCGCAGCGTGGCCCACATGGAACGAGCTTGTTGGAGCTCTGGCGGGAGCTGCCTGTCCTGAGCGGTTTCTGTGGCTGCGTCAGCTCATCTCGGGGGGGGGGTGGGGAGGGGAGCTGCAAAGGCCGTGTGTCCGGGGGAGCAGAGTTGTCACAACCCACATCCCCTGCGGAAGCTGTGTTGCAGAACTTGGCTGTGATTTACTGCCTGCTTGGCTCATGCCCCGCCCAGCACTGGGGAAGCTGCAGTTAGCCGTCCCCTGCTGGGTGCTGGGCCCTCCCCTCACCCCCAACGAGCCAGGCCCCTTGTGCTCCTGCTGCAGCCTGGGCCCTCCAGCAGGAGTGAGCAGTGAGTGGGGCCCAGGGCCAGGGGGCTGCCCCCCTCCCAAGCTGGGCTAGACCCAGGGCTCCACCTTCCTCTAGTGATGGAGGAACTTGTGAAGCTCAGGGGTCCCCTCCCCACTGCAGGCCCCCATGGCAGAGCTGGGCCAGCCAAGAGTAGGGACCTGCCCTTCTGTTGGCACTGGGGCCTGTAGTGGAGAGCAGCCCTGCCAGGCTGTGACTGGGGGATTCCAGGGCCTGCCCAAGGCAGTTTAGTCCAGCTGCCCCCCAGCTTCATCTCAGCCCCCTGCTCTGCTTTCAGGGGGCTGTCATGCTCCCTACACTGCAGCCCCTACCCCCTCTGCCTCCAGCAGGGCTTCCTGCACTCCTTGCCCATGGTCCAGGCCAGCAGCCTGGCTGCACCCGGCGGGATGCCGTGCCCCGATGGCAGGCAGTGCCCCCTGGGGTACAGCTGTCTGCGCACCTTGGCTGACTCTTTCAGCTGCTGCCCCTGGACAGAGGTAAGTGCTCGCTGGGAGTGGGGCTCCATGGGTCTGCTGTCCAGCTGTGCCCATGGGCCATGGGGGCTCTTCTTCTCCAAGGGTTTCCTGGCTGGCTGCTGGGCAGGTCCATGCCCTCCCATGGGCAGGGTAGGGAGGAGGGGTCTCTCTTGGGGTTGATGGCGCTTGCTACCCTTCGGAACTCCATGCTACAGGACACCGCTGAGCCTCTCCAGCATGCTGAGTTGGCACCATTGCATCTGGCACAGACAGGTGCTTGCACCTCCTCCTTTGTGGGGGAGCCTGTCTCTGGTCAGGATGAGACCTTCCTGGGGGCCGCCCTAGCCCATATCTTCCTGCTGGAGACAGGCCATGGGGCTGGCTGGCCCAGGTGGGAGTGGAGGGTCTGGGGGATACAGTGCCTGATGTTACTGGCTGCAGCATAGGGCATGTCTGTGGCTCTCCTTGGTTCTGAGCTCCTATGTGGCCCAGGGCTGGGTGTTCTTCCCTGGGAAGCTGCATCTCCTGCCTCCTGCACAGAAGGCAAGGCCAGGCTGGGCTGGCCTGGCTTGGGAGTAGGAGCATTCTCCAGTGCTCAGAACTGGGGGCTTCTGGGCTCCGTTCCCTGCCTGCTGCCGCTGAGGTCCATCCCCTCCTTGTGCTTCTGTGTGGAAGAGAATGTCCGAGGTGCCGGTGTCCGTCTGCCCTAGGTGCATTCCCAACGCTCCCAGCCCCTGGTGCCTGTGCTGTGGTAACATGGTTGAGACCCCACCCGTGGCTTGGCTGGGCACCCAGGGGCCTTTCCTCTCTTTCTCAGGCCATTGCTTGTGCCACCAGGCACCACTGCTGTCCCCGTGGTTCTCACTGCAGCACTGATGGTGAATCCTGCGTGGTGCTTCCAGGTAAGGAGGGAGGGGACCAGTGTGACCCCTGGGGTGGTCTGGGGCCTCCTTCTGCACCCCCCTGTACCATGTCTGTGGCCTCCTGTGCTCCATCCTGGGACCCCCCCCTGCACCCCCCCAGGTCCTTTTCTGTGCCCGCCCCCCCGGGGCAGTCTGCCCCCCGCCCACCCGCAATCCCCCCAGCTCCACTGCTGCCTCCGTGGGTCCCACTGCAGCACTGATGGTGAATCCTGCATGGTGCTCCCAGGTGAGGGGGGAGGGGACCAGTCCAGGGCCTCCCCTCTGTGTTCTGTTTCCCACCCCGCCCAACTTGGATATAGAGGCTTGGCTTCTAGTCCTCCAGCTGTAGGCTGTGGGGCAGATCTGCAGCTTTCCCATAGCACAGGAGGGCAGAGCTGGAGGGGTCTCCTACCCAGACCCCCGGAGGTCTGGCCCTGCTGGGGTTGGCAGTGCTGACTTGTGAGTGGAGTGCTCTGGCTTCCCTTGCTGAGTCCAGGTGCCGGCTGTGCTCGGCAGCTCTCCCAGCAGCAGGTGCTGTCCAGTGCCCTGATGGCCAGCTGGAGTGTCCCAATGAGTCCACCTGCTGCATGATGCCTACTGGTGCCTGGGGGTGCTGTCCCATGCCAGAGGTACCAGGGGCTGTGGGTAGACTGGGGGGGGGCAGGGCTGGGATGTGGGAGGACTAGGGGTGGAGCCAAGATGGGGGACAGTGGAAGGGGGTGAGGATGAGATGAGGGGAATGGGGCCAGGACTGGGGTGGGGGGGGTCATAGTCAGGATTGGTTCGGAGCTGGGGGGTGTTGAGGGGAGCTGGGGAGGCTGGCTCCCCTCTCTGCACTGCCATGCCCATGTCTCTGGCAGGCTGCCTGCTGCGCAGACAAGGTGCACTGCTGCCCTCACGCCACTACGTGTGACCTGGCACATGCCCGCTGCCTCTCAGCTGCTGGGGACCAGCCCCTGGGCATCAAGGTGCCAGCCCGGAGGCGAGTGCCATGGCTAGGGGTGCCAGGTACGGCATGGCTGGGCAGTGGGGGTTGGTCCCGGGGTGTAGGCTCCACTCCCCCTTGTCCAAGGGTTGCTGTGTTGTGGGCATTGCCCTTGCACCTAAACCACAGGGCTGCCCCATGCACCCCTCTCTCTGGGAAGAGACCCCTTAAAGGGCTTCTGGTACAGCCAAGATGGTCCCGGGCATGTGTCATATAGCCAGGGACTGCTTCCCTCTCTGCGCACTGTTAGCAGCCTGGTCAGCCCCCAGAGGTGGCTGCATTGCAGTGGTGGGTGTGCTGTGTGCATTCGTTAGAACAGTTACCCGTATCCCACTCATCTTCACACAGCTGCTGAGGCTGGGGGCCAGGGGATCACCCACTGCCCCCATGGCAGGAGGAGTTGTCCAGCCTGCCCAGAGGGCTATGGAGTGCATGTACCAGGGTGGAGGGAGAGGTTTGTTCTGTGACCCTGTGACCTCCATTCCCTCCAGTCTCGCTTGGAACGATCACCTGCCCCGACCATGAGTCAGCCTGTCCAGATGGCACCACCTGCTGCCAGCTGCCCACCATCCAGTATGGCTGCTGTCCCCTGCAGAACGTGAGCAAGCTGGGGTGGGCAGGGCAGGATCTGAACTGTGTTACAAGGGCCCTCTGTGCTGCCTCCTTGGGCAGAGGGGTGGGCCTTGGGCTGTCTGTGCCCCACTGCACCCGCCCATTTCACAGTGATGCCCGCTCCATGGCACAGAGGGGCGGCAAAACCCAATCTGGCCTTCTGTGGCCCTGCGCGGTTTAAACCTAGCTCCCTGGCTTCCAGGCGGCCATGTGCCAGCCTTGTGGAGGAGAGGCAGGTCAGGGAGGGGAGCATGCTGGGAGGCGTGTGCTGGTGGCAGGAACAGGCCCAGGCAGGCGCTACACTGCACAGAATTGGGCGCCTGGTCCTCTGCCATGAGTCTTGGTGGGTGGCCAGCTCATACCTTGCCCCAGGCCAAGCGGGTACCAGGTTCCCACAGGCCTGCTCTGGGTATGGCACGGTTCCTGAGATGCAGTTGGCAGTTCCCACCCGGTGTTGCACTCTGGCCCAGAAGTGGCTCCATTTCAGAATTGGGAATGCCCATATTACGGGATGTAGTAATGGCTGTGACCTGGGGCCATTGCCAGTCTGTTCCTGGCTGCAGGCCCCTCCTCTTTGCCCTGGTTACACCCATAGCCTGCCTTGGGGTCCGGACTGCCCTGGGTGTAATGGACACATGCTCTCCTCACATGGCAGGCTGTGTGCTGCAGCGACCGCTTGCACTGCTGCCTGCAGGGCACCACCTGTGACCTGTTGCACGGGAAATGCACCTCAGTGCTGGGCCAGATGCAGCCTCTCACCTGGCTCCCAGCCGCCTCCACCACAGGTAGGAGGGTAGGCATGTGGGTGAGGGGGTGGCTGGCAGTGTCACAGGTCTGGGACTCAGCACCTGCCTACAGCCTGGTTCCGGCACCCGCCTGCCTTGGGTCAGCAGTGCCAGCTCCGTCCCCCCTCCCCCAGCTGGCACTGCTTCTGCAGTGATTGCTGGAGTGGCATGCCCAGGTGAGGGCACAGGGCATGACCTGGCTGCTACCCTCTGAGCGGGGCCTTCCAGCCCTGCTCTGGGAATGGCTCCAGGGTCCTCCTGGGGCCTCTGCTTGCTAGCAGTGGGGTGGGTGCTGCCCAAAGCTGCCCTAGGCCATGTGCCCTGCTGGGCCCTGTCCTGGGGCAGCCCAGAGGAGGGGCCTGTCTCCAACCACTGGGTCTTGCTCCCTAGCTCAAGATGTGCTCTGTGATGAGCAGACCCGCTGCCCCAACGGCCACATGTGCTGCCAGCTGGAGACAAGGGCCTGGGGCTGCTGCCCCCTGGAAGAGGTATGTGTGGCGGGGAGCTCCATGGCAGTGTTAGCCTTCCACCAGGTGTTGCAGAATCCCACAATGGGGAGGGCCGGGACCCTGCCTGGAACTCACCTCCCCCTGCGCCACCCAGACCTGATGGCCCCTCCTGTTGATATGAGCCCCCTCCCACAACCCTGCCCCACCCCCCGTTACGGCTGGCAAGTTGCTCTGCCCTTCTTCCCCCAGCATCCATTTTCCCCCAGGGCTGGCCAGCTGCCCCTGCTGTTTTCTGTCCAAACATACCCCTATCTCCTGCAGCCCTGGCCCCATCCCCATTCTGGCTGCCCCCCCCCCATCCTCTGGGTTCCAGCCAGGCGCTGTTTCTGTCACTTTCCGTCCCCGCAGGCCGTGTGCTGCCAGGACCAAGTCCATTGCTGCCCCAAGGGCTACACCTGTGACCTGGCCAGGGGCAGCTGCCAGCAGGGGCTGCTGTCTGTGCCCTGGCTGGAGAAGACCCCAGTGCGTGTGAGAGCGCCCCCCAGGGGCCAGGATGTGCGCTGTGACGAGCAGACCAGCTGCCCCGATGGCAGCACCTGCTGCCGGCTGGAGATGGGAGCCTGGGGCTGCTGCCCCCTGGTAGAGGTGGGTAGGACCACAGATGGCAGCTGGTTCTCTCTGCTTCCCTTGGGGGGGCGGGGCCCTCTCCAAAATGAACTTTGTCATGTGGGCCAGTATGCAACGGAGAGGGCATGCGATATATCACCTCCATGTTGGTGCACATAACCTCTCCACTCCGCCACAGGAATTTTGTTCAGAGGGTGGGACAGAGGGTTCGGGTGCAGCAGCCAAGGGTGAGGGCTCTGGGGTGGGACAGAGGGTTCGGGTGCGGTGGCTGGGGTGAGGGATCTGGGGTGGGGCAGGGGGTGCAGTGGCTGCGGCTGGGAGGGTGGGGCCAGGGGGTGAGGGCTCTGGAGTGGGGCCTGGAATGAGGGGCTCAGGACTGAGACAGGGTTGAGATCCAGGCACTGAGGGGGTGTGTTGGGTGCAGGGGGCTGCTTCAGGGTTATGGGCCCAGCAGCTCCAGGGCTGGTGTGGCAGCACAGGTGCCCCTCCCCCAGCCCCTGCAGTTCTGGGTGGGGGCAGGTGTGCTGCAGGAGGTTCAGGCTTGGACTGGGTAGGGCCACCCCGCCCCCAGCTGCAGCAGGTTGGAGTGGGGGAGGGGTGCTCCCTCCCAGGCCGCGGCAGGTCCTTGGGCACAAGGGGGCACCACTGGGCCACGGTGGGGCGGTGCAGTGTGGTGCAGGTGGCTGATTGGGAACGTAGCCCAGTGGCCCCTCAAATGCAGAGCAGGGCTGGGGCTCCTCTGCAAAGGCCAACCTGTGGGGGGGAGGGGGCAGCTCCTGATGCCTGGGGCCCACTGTAGGCTGGGATGGGAAGGGCATGGAGTGGGCTGGCAGACCCCAGGGCTGTGGTTCAGGGCTGAGGGCCCCCAGCAATGGAGCTGGTAGTGGGGGTGCCGTACATGCTGAGTCCTCTCCTCCACCTCACAGGCTGTGTGCTGCCAGGACCATGTCCATTGCTGCCCGAAGGGCTACACCTGTGACCTGGCCAGGGGCAGCTGCCAGCAGGGGCTGCTGTCTGTGCCCTGGCTGGAGAAGACCCCGGCGCATGAGGAAGCACCCCCCAGGGGCCGGGACGTGCGCTGTGACGAGCGGACCAGCTGCCCCGATGGCAGCACCTGCTGCCGGCTGGAGATGGGAGCCTGGGGCTGCTGCCCCCTGGTAGAGGTGGGTGGGACCGCAGACAGCAGCTGGTTCTCTCTGCTTCCCTGTGGCCCCCCTCTCCCCAAAATGAACTTTGTCATCATGCGACACATCACCTCCATGTTGGTGCACATAACCTCTCTACCCCACCACAGGAATTATGTTCAGAGTGTGGGAGGGGGCTCTGGGTGGGACAGAGGGTTTGGGTGCAGCAGTCGGGGTGAGCGCTCTGGGGTGGGGCAGGGGGCTCAGGTGCAGCGATTGTGGCTGGGAGGGTGTGGCCAGGGGTGAGGGCTCTGGGGTGGGGCAGGGGGTGCAGTGGCTGGGAGCATGGGGCCAGGGGGTGAGGCCTCTGGGGTGGGGCCTGGAATGAGAGGCTCGACTGCGACAGGGTTCAGATTCAGGCACTGAGGCGGGGGGGGTTGGGTGCAGGGGGCTGCTTCACGGTTCTAGGCCCAGCAGCTCCAGGGCTGGCGTGGCAACTCAGGTGCCCCTCTCCCAACCCCTGTAGGTCCTGGTGGGGGGAGGGGTGCTGCAGGAGGTTCAGGCTTGGACTGGGTAGGGCCACCCCGCCCCCAGATGCAGCAGGTTGGAGTGGGGGAGGGGTGCTCCCTCCCAGGCCGCGGCAGGTCCTTGGGCACAAGGGGGCACCACTGGGCCGCGGTGGGGCGGTGCAGTGTGGTGCAGGTGGCTGATTGGGAACGTAGCCCAGTGGCCCCTCAAATGCAGAGCAGGGCTGGGGCTCCTCTGCAAAGGCCAACCTGTGGGGGGGAGGGGGCAGCTCCTGATGCCTGGGGCCCACTGTAGGCTGGGATGGGAAGGGCATGGAGTGGGCTGGCAGACCCCAGGGCTGTGGTTCAGGGCTGAGGGCCCCCAGCAATGGAGCTGGTAGTGGGGGTGCCGTACATGCTGAGTCCTCTCCTCCACCTCACAGGCTGTGTGCTGCCAGGACCATGTCCATTGCTGCCCCAAGGGCTACACCTGCGACCTGGCCAGGGGCAGCTGCCAGCAGGGGCTGCTGTCTGTGCCTTGGCTGGAGAAGACCCCGGTGCGTGTGAGAGCGCCCCCCAGGGGCCGGGACGTGCGCTGTGACGAGCGGACCAGCTGCCCTGATGGCAGCACCTGCTGCCGGCTGGAGATGGGAGCCTGGGGCTGCTGCCCCCTGGTGGAGGTGGGTGGAAGCACGGCTGTGTGGTGTGTCCTGCTGAGGGTGGGAGCCAGCCAGCCAGTATGTTTTGGGGAGTGGCTGGGTGCTGCACAGAGGGAACCTGCTCCAACCACTTGTCTCCCCACTCACCGTACTGCATCCTCCTGTCCCAGCGGCCCTTAGAACGCAGGCCTGGGGCTCCTCACTCTAGAAGAGCAGAGCAGCCCCATGGATGGGGTAGGTGGGCTATTGTCAGGGGTGGAGAGGTGCCCGGGATGGTGTCTGGCATTGACACACATGCTGAATCTCCCCTCTGCCCCACAGGCTGTGTGCTGCCAGGACCACATCCATTGCTGCCCCAAGGGCTACACATGTGACCCGGCTGGGGGCAGCTGCCAGCAGGGGCTGCTCTCCATGCCCTGGGTGGCCAAGATGCCGGCCCTTGTGGCTAGTGCACCCCAGAGCCGAGGCGTGATGTGCAACCAGACTGTGAGCTGTGAGGAAGGGCAGACCTGCTGCAAGAGCCAGACGGCTGCCTGGGCCTGCTGCCATCTGCCGAATGTAAGCAGCGGCGGGGGTCTGTGGTGCCCATCTCCTGGAGCTGAAGGCACCCCTGATCCCCCCACACCTGATCCCTGGGGCGCTCAAGATCATCTCATTGTGCCCTCTGGGCATGAAGAAAGATGTTTCTAAGGCTTAGAGAACATGGGAGCCAGGACTCCTGAGTTCTCTCCTGGCTCTGGAGTGCTCACTCACTCCTCTCCCTGCAGGCTGTGTGCTGTGAGGATCACCAGCACTGCTGCCCATGGGGCTACACCTGCAACCTGGCCACTCAGAGCTGTGAGAAGCAGGAGATGGGGCAGGGGCTACCCGTGGCTCTGAGCCCCCCTGCCTCCCTGCTGCCTGCCAGCCCTGAGCCCAACGATGTGGCCTGCGATGCACAGCACTACTGCCACACCCACCAGACGTGCTGCAAGGCCCCCGCAGGCACCTGGGCTTGCTGCCCTTACCACTGGGTGAGTGATGGGGTGCCTTCCTGAGCAGCACAGAGCCATGCAGCTCCTGGGACCTCCCCAGGGATGGGAGGTGGCTCGCTGCAGGCTGAGGCCCTGACAGGGGAGCTGAGGGGCAGGCTGGGGACTCTGCCCTGCTCCCCCCTGCATTAACACACCTCCCATTTCTCCACAGGGCTCCTGCTGTGCTGACCAGCGCCACTGCTGCCCCTGGTTATACCGCTGCTCCAAGTCAGGCCTCAAGTGCATCTGGGGTGGGCCCCTGCGCTGGGATGCTGGCCCCCCCTTCCTGCGTGCCTCCCGAGCACGCCAGCTGCTCTGAGGGGCCTGCTGGAGTGTCCCAGGCTGCCATGGAGCTGAGCGGTGGCTGTGCCTGTGCCTACTCCCGGGGTGGGGGAGGTGGGGGGATTGCTCTGGCCCGGCCAGCTTCAGGCCCTCTTTCTCCATCTGCCCCACAATGTGCAGGCCCTATGCTCTGCAGGGCCTGTCCTGCCCAGACTCCTGGCACTGAGGACATGGGACTGAGTTCAGGGGGGCCCCCACCCCCAACTGTCCTTCTTTTACCAGTGCCCCAGACCCAGCTGTGGCTGACATCTTCCACAGCCCAGGTGGGGCTGTGCCCCCTCTGCCTTGTCCTGGGCTCAGTGCTGCTGAAGCTTGGGGCCCTTTCCCACTGGTAGCACCATGCCCCCTTTTCTCCTGCTGGGGAGCTGGCTGCCTACCAGGGGGGCAGGGCTGCTTTGCTTTCTACTTCCCTCTGCCCCTATGGCACTCAGTTTGCTGTGGGGGAGGGGTGCATGCTTGCTCACTCTCTCTGGGTGTGTGCGTGCGTGCACGAGCAGGAGATGAGGGGGCAGGGCAAGGGGCTTTGATGTCTAGTCCTGCCCCAGTTGTGCACCTGCACTCACCTCCCCTGCCCAGGGGCTGGGTATGGCCTTTGCCTGGCTCACCTGGTCTCTGCTGCTTGCCAACTGCCTGCTGTGCCCCAAGAGCCCACCCTGGCCATCTCTCCCCTGCCTAGAGGTGCCCCTGGGGCTAGGCCAGTGCCACAAATGCCGCAGAGTGAAAACCAATAAAGGGTGTGGAAAGGTTTTGGTGTCAGTCTTGTCTCCTTTGTGCTGCAGAAGTCTGGGTGCCCTCAGCCAAGGCAGCTGTAGCAGGGGACTTCACAGCTCCCTGCCTTGTCTCCTGCACCCCTTTGCCCTCACTTGTGTCCAGGCCCCCCTAGGTGGCTTCTGGGGAGGGGCAGAGCTGGGCAGGCTGTGCCTGCACAGCCCTTCCCCCCCCTCCACCAGGACAGCCCCAGTTCTCCTTTACTGGCAGGGGGTTCCTGGGCCCATGCTGAGTGCAGTGCAAGGCAACCCTCTGTGCCTGCCCCCTCCCCAGCCCCATCCAGCTCTGGTGGGCCCCAGCAAGCCTCTTGCATTCCAGCCATCTGCACAGCTTGGAGCAAGAGCGCTGGGCCTCTCATCCTGTGCTGACCAAGGTGCTGTGGCACAGGGAGCTTTGACCCAGAGGGAGTGAGTGGAGCCCCTCACCTTAGCTGGCCAGGGACTGAACTTCAGTGTACCCTCCCAACCCCCCATGGGCCAGGACCAATGCCTGGCCTAGCCGTGCCAGGCCCAGCCCCAGCAGCCCCACGTCTGAGGAGGAACCAGGCAGACACAGCTGGGGGTCAGAGGGTTTTATATATTAATGCCAATCAGAGAGCACACAGGAGTGGGGGCCTGCAGCCCCCCTCCCCCGCCCATGATCAAAGAGGGTTTCACATCCAGCCCATGACCTAGAAGGCAGGTGCCAGGGGTCTGCTCCATGCCTGGCTACCCTGGCCCTCCACCTGCAGGAGGGTTGATGGGCTCCAGCCCCAGCAATTGTGCCACCCTACCACCCCCCCATCTTAGAAATACCAGCATTAAAATCTAAGCAAGTGGGATGGGGGTCAGGAGCCCCACTGCAGTGTTACATGGAAATGGAGGAACAGCCCAGTTCCTGCAGGGCAGCCAGAGGGTCCCTGTAGGCTGGGGTGGGGGGCCCTCAGAGTGACACAGCAGCTGGGGTGAGGGGTCAGGCCTGGCAGTACCCCCTTGCCATGCCTAGTGGGGTAGGGGCAAGGAGTTCCTCAGGCAACCAATGCCCCACAGTGCCCCTCCTATGCCCCTGCCAACTGGGGGTAGAGTGGCACAGCCCATGCAGGTTCCTGGTCTGGAGGAGGCAGGGGGGAGGCAGTGCTGTGTGGTGGGGCTGGAGCAAGGCCCATGGCCAGGGAAGCAGCACACACAGGGCAAAAACACACTAAGAGACAAAAGTAAACCCAAGGGGCAGCTGTTTTATTCCCTAGTGCTGCGCCCCCCACCCCCCCGCCAGTGACCCAGTCTGGATCCCTGTGCACAGGGGCTGGTAGCTGCTCATGTGGGCCTGTGGCCAGTGTGGTGCAGGCAGGCAGTACCAAGGGAGTACAGCCTGTCCCCTGCAGGGCCCTACCCCATAGTGCAGGATGGGATCTGGGGGTGGTACAGGCATGCTGGCCACCCCCCCCCCCCGACTATACAGTCTGGGGCTGGTGGGGGGGGGGCAGCTCCAGCCTGTGCTGTGAGCTGCCCACCCTGCCCCCCTCGCCCGGCGGTGGCAGCCAGCCTGGGAAAGCAGATTAGGAAGGAGGGAGATTTAGCCACTGCTCCCAGCTGTGCGCACATGGCCCAGCTGTGTGCCTGGCCTTGCGGCGTGGGGCACAAAGGCACTTGGGGGTTGGGGGAGATGGGCTGGCTGCAGGTGGGGGGGGGGGGCAGCTCTGCACACGCCAGAGTGTTTGGCAGAAATGTTAGAGACAACCGAGGCCCTGTTCCCTGGGCACCTGCTCCAGCAGGGCTCTAGCAGGGCCAGGGTCAGCCATGACGAGGAGTGCAGCCTGGCCCAGCTCGGGCCACACAGGTGAGGTGTGGAGGCTGCCCTACCCTGCCAAGGCAGCAACGTGTCAGACAGCAGGCATCACCCTCTGCCATTCCACACGCTCCACAGCTGGCAGCGGGATGCTGGTAACCCCTTCCAGCCTGGTGTCGGCCCGGGGGGGGGGTGGGCCATGCAGGAGAGCAACTGCTGCCTCTTCTGACTCCAGGATCTTCCCATGGGCAGGGGCAGTGCCCTTCAGTGCCAGCATCCCCTCCCAAGCGAGCTGCACCAGGCCCTACCCCCTCCCCACCCTGTGCCCCCTGGCTCTAGCTGAGTCCTCCAGTCTCCGACCCGCCCCCCTCCCCAAGCCAACTGTGATCCAAATTCCAGCAGCCCCACAGATGGGCCTAGTGGTGGGTTTCCAGGTGAGATGGACCTGGTGTCGTAGTGTCTCCTCCCTTGCATGGCGGGGGATGCCAAGCTGTGTGCAGCGACGGGGGGGCTTTGGGGGGGTGGGGGGGGAGGGAGGTGTGCAGGGCACTGGGTCTCCAGCCACACTGCCTTTGGGGCTGGTCCCCCTTCCCCTACGTGGCTGAGCCCCCAGACTAGGGGTCCTGGCCTGGCATCACCTGTGGGTCGCGGAGTTCTCCAGTCAGGCAGTGCTGGCGTCCAGGCCTGTGTCAGCTGTGGGGGGCACTGCCCCCACCCCCCCTGCTTACTTGACATTGAAGACCATGAGCGGGCGCTCCTCCCGCTTCTGCCAGGGGCTCTTCCTGTCACCCGGCTCATCCCCGCCCTCTGCCAGCTCGTCCTCGGGGCTGGTCAGTGAGTCCCGGCGCAGCTCGCTGGCACTGCTGCGGGAGCTGGGGCCCCGGCTGCGGCCCCGGCGGGGGATGGTGGCGGCCCGGCCCTCGGCCGCCTCGTCCAGCAGGGGCGTCAGGGAGTTGTCCTCGGGGGAGCAGATGGCCGTGCGGCTCTCGCTGCTGCTCTGCTCGGCCTCATCAGGGAAGGCCAGCTTGGTGTACGCAGTGGGGGCTGGGGGCCGCTCCTCCTTGGCCCGCCGCTGGGGCTTAGCCTCGGGAAGATCCACGCCAGAGTCCAGGCTGGCGTCGGTGCTGCGGCTGCGCTCACCGCCCTGGAGGTCAATGTAGGAGTGGCGCACCTGTGAGGAGCGCCCGTCCAGCGAGACGAACCAGGCCCGCGGGTGCGGCTTCACCCCCAGCTCCAGCAGCTTCTTCTCCGTCAGCGCCTGCAGCTCTCCATTCAGCTGGGCCATGGTGGACTCATTGAACAGCACCGGGATGGTGACAGAGCCACTGACCGAGGAGGCATGCGTCCCCCAACCCTGGCCCTCCGCGGCCTCACCTGGCTGCCGTGCCTGCTCCAGGGCTGGCCCAGCAGCCTGGCTGGACAGCCCCTCAGCCTCAGGCTGGCTCTCGGACGCACCGCCCAGGGCCTGCTCCCCAGAGGCATAGTCCGGCGCCAGGCGCATGTAGTGGGCGGGGATGACCAGGGTGGGCAGGACATTGCGGTACATGCTGTCCTTCACGTGGTCGATGGAGCCACAGAAGATGAGCTGGCCTGGCTGCGTGAGCGAGGTGGGCCTGGCCAGGTGGTCGACGGACTGCGAGAGCAGGAACTCGGGGGGCTTGGCATCCCCCTTGGGCCCCAGGTAGTGGTCAAATGGGGGTGGCAGGGGCGGTGGGGAGGGTGGCTCCTGCAGGTAGGACTTGCTCTCTGTGTGGCCATGCTTGCGCGGTGCTGGGGGGCCCCTGTCCTCCCCGGGCCGTGGCGTGGGGAAGCTGCGCTTGTACTCCTCCAGCAGTGGGGGCTCCAGCATGCCTGGCCCCTCCACAGAGCGTGCAGCCTGGAGTGAGCCGCTCTCCCCGGGGGCACCCCGCTGGCTCAGCGTGTCTGCTGAGGCCTTGCGCAGGGGCCGGCCCTTGGGCCGAAAGAACTCCTCACGAGAGCCTCCCAGCTCCCGGGCGCTGGAGAAGGCTGACTTGAGGACGGGTGTGGGTGCATCAGTGTCACCAGTGGATGAACCTGTCTCCAGATGGCTGGTGCAGATCAGGTGAAGCTGAGACATGGAGGTGGCCTGGTCTCGCTTTGCAGCGTCCAGGGGTGCTGACAGCTGCAGCTTCCTGTGCTGCTGCCGGGGTTTCAGACACTTCCGCCTGGAGAGACAGGCCCAGTTACCAGCGCACACTGCAGGCTCTGGCCTCTGGGGGGACCCTGGGCCAACACGGAGGGGAGCATAGGAGCTATCCTTGATGGGGTCGGAGCAGGGCAGAGGCAGCAGGGCAGGGAGAGGCTCAGATCCAGGTCAGGGAGGCAGGCCCCTGCTTCTCTCCCCTCGCCCACTCCTCTGGGGCCAGCCACACACTGCTACCCACTGCTCCTGCACCCTCCCTGTGGGGGTGTCTGCCAGGGCCTGCGTCTGCAATACCCACACACTGCCCCCTGCTCCCAGTGGAGCCCAGGATCCCTGCTCAGGGCACGTGGCAGGCAGACACTCACCTGCAGTAGTAGATGAGCAGGCAAAGCAGGCTCAGCACTAGCAGTGCCAGCGCCCCCAGGATGGTGAGCAGGAAGATGGTGTGGTATGTGGTGATGTCCTTCATCCCTGATGTCAGTGCCACCAGCCCTAGCAAGGCAAGCAGAGGTGGGTCACACAGGCACAGAAATGCCCAGACCCAGCCCTCCCTCCCCCCCCACCCCCGAGCCATGCCTGGCCACCCCCAGCCTGTGTCAGGCTCTTTGGTGTGCGGGGGGTGGGGGAGGGGGTCCTGGTGCTCATCAATGCTTGGCCTGGCAGGGCACAGCTCTTGGCTGGGGGCTCTAGGCACTCTTGTGCCAGCAACACTTGCCTGAAACCTGCTGGGTGGTGGTGGGGGAGATGATGAGGCCTCCCCCTTTCCCATGTGGGGGATCAGCCAAGGACCCAGCACCCCAAGAGTCAGCACCATCCCGCGTACTAAGGCCTGCACCAGGCTGGGGCAGGGAGTTGTCATCCCCAGCTGCTGTCCTAGCAGCCACCCACACTCAGACCAGCCATTCCTGGGGGCTGCTGCAGTCCCAACCCCCTGAGCTCCTACCCCTTCGTGCCTCCAGTTCGTGAGGCCAGCCACAGAATCAGGGCCCAGAACAGATCCACCCCTGGATTCTGTGGCCGGGGGCGGGGCGGGGGAGGCGGTCTGCACCCTGTGCGAGCCCAGTGGCACAATGTCCAGACTAGGCAGGGCAGTGACAGCTGGGATGGAGTGCCCCACCCAGGCCTGCCCAGAGACCGTTCCTCCCAGCAGCTCCTTGCCCCCTTCCCAAACCCCAAGCCTGGCGGGGGGGCAGCTTCTTCACCTGTGGTGTGGGAGGGCAGGGCTGCTGCCCAGTACCCCAGCTGGGGAGAGACGAACGTCCAGTACAGCTGGCGCCCCTCCTTCCTGATCAGTCCAGTCCCGTTCCGGAGCCACAGGCCTGGGGGCACCAAACAGTCAACGGGCAGGGAGTGAACTGGCCCCTAAAGCCCAGCTGCAATGGGACCTCATCTGCCTGGTTAGCCAAGCCGCAGCCCGCCTCACCCCACACCCACTTTCCAGGGGGAGGGGTGTCCTGCCTCTGCCAGTGGCCCCCAGCAGGCGCCCCAAGATTTAGGGCCACGTCTATCCTTGGGCACCTCAGGCCAGTGGTGGCGCAGCTCTTGCAGTCCAGGTGCCCTGTAGCTTGAGGGGGAAGAGCTTGGCTGAGGAGACTGCAGTGTCCCTGTGCATCCTGGGGCAAACCTTGTCTTAATGCCCTCTAGCAGGGAATTCCCCAGGTCACACCCCTTTCCTTTAGGTAGTCCAGGGCTCCTCAGGCCCCAGCTGCCACAAAAAGGAGTCCCACACCCTGCTAGTCCCTGGATGGTGCAGGTGCCTGCAGACTCAGCTCACTGGGGCATGGCAGGGTTGTCTTGGCCCCAGGTGGCCGACCTCAATTCTGACTTCCAAAAAGCAGGCAACACAGCAGTAACCTTAACTCTGCCCTCATTCGGCGACACTCCCAGAACACTCCCCTTTACTCTGCCCCTCATTTGCCTTCTGCAGCCCGTCCCTCACCCTGATGGACTGGAGCCCCCAAAACTCATGTGGACAGATCACAGCCCCAGCCCAGAGCCACCCACCAGCTTCAGATTAATCCTGGCTGCCACCTCTGTTCCCTGTGCATCCTGGGCCATCACTTACTGACCACAGGCACCTGCCACAGTCCCCCGCTGCCAGGGATCCCTTCTGCCAACCGCGCACACCTGCCACAAAGGAACGATGCAGCCCATGCCCTGAATGTACCTTCCATCGTGCTCCCACGCCCTCAGAGCCCCCACAGCAACAGTGCAAGGGTTCCTGGTGCACCAAATGCACCCCGATGCCTGCTGGCTCCTGCCATCCCTGAAGAGCATGGGGTGGGGCAAGGCCAGCCTCTTTTCTTTGCTAGGAGATGCAGGGTTGAGGCTCAGCCAACCCCCATATGGCCAACACCCCTCAGGCGCATGCCAGGCTCGTGAGGGAAGAGCATGGAGCCACCAGCGTCCCTGCCCCTATTTCCCCTGACTCCCACTGCTCGTTCACCGCCCCTTCCCACTGTCACCATACTCCCCACCCCTCCGCTCCAAGCCCCTCCTCCTGTCACACTTTGCCCCGAAGGCTCTGCCACGAGAGTCCTGCACTGCTGCCCTTTATCAGAGGTGTGGGGCTGGCCCCTACTCGCCATCAGGTGTGTTAACTGAAGTGGAGGGGGGTCACCGACGTCAATCTCAGCCAGGCGCGGCATTGGCACGGCTGGTAACAGCACCAGGCTGGGTCTGGGGCGCTGGTAACTCAGGGACCCCTTAGTGAAATGCCTGCTGAGCTGGCTCACTGGCACTCCCGTCCCCCACACTCCACCCCTGCCTCCCAGCTTCTGAGTCTGAAGCCCTTGGGCTCCTCATTGCAAGAGGAGAATGGAGAGCACATTTACTGGCATGGAAAGCTGCCAGGTGCGGCCTGGCCTCTGCGCAGGGTGAATACTGACAGCTGGGCACTGCTCTGAGCTCAGCACGCTGGTGGACGGAGGCCACTCCCACTGCAATCCAGCACCAGGTTGGTTCATTGAGGGTGAAGGGGCAGCTAAACCCCCGGCTCAGATCCCCCTGAATCCACGCCACTAGCCCCTCATCCCATCCCCGCCCCAGCCACCAGATTCCCAACAATCCCGTAGAGTGTTTGCAGCCAGCAGGGGGAGGGAGGATGTTCCAGAGCAGCAGGTCTCATAACCCCACCAGCCACCACAAGCTTGAGCCTCATGCTGCTTATTGCCACCACTGCAGCCCCATGGTGCTGCCAGGGGAGTTGCCCTGAAGCTCTGCCAGGTGGGGACAGAGCAGGGTGCCTGGGGAGGAGACTGGGGAGAGATTCAATGAGTGCAGGCACCAGCTGTAGCCTGTTACCTGGGCACTGGCCTTCGCCCCCAGAGAGCTGCATCTCTTCAGGAGGGAAGGCAGCGCTGGCCTGGCACCATGCCCCCAGCCTGGTGACACCACTCCCAACCAGTGCCTGCCATCGCCTAAGACCCTGGCTCCATGCCAACATGTGGCAGCGCCCATGGGCTGTAACACCACCTCGCATGCAACTGCTGGCAAAGAGCCAAGGGTGATGGCAAGTACCCCCACCAGCCAGCAGCTGCCCTAGTGGGACTGGAGGGTCCTGCTGGGAACCAGACTGAGACTGCCCAAACTCAGCACCTCCACAGGTTCCCCTCAATTTCCTGGTTGTCCAGCCCATCTGCTTAGTCCCATCATCAAAGGGGTACAAGCCCTGCCCCCAACCCCCCCACATCAATGGGGTGCCCAGCCCAGCTCCGCCCCCCCCCCACAGCAACAGGGTGTCCAGCCCAGCCCCACTCCCAATCCCCCCCCAACATCAATGGGGTGCCCAGCACAACTCCGCTCCCAGCCGCCCACATCAATGGAGTGTCCAGCTTGGCCCAGCTCCCAATCCCCCACATCAGTGGGGTGCCCAGCCCAGCTCCGCCCCCAACCCCTCACATCAATGGGGTGCCCTGCCCTGCCCTGCCCCTAACCCCACATCAATGGGGAGCCCAGCCCAGCTCTGCTCCCAACACTCCACATCAACCGGATGCCCAGCCCGGCCCTGCCCTAACCCCACAACAATGGGGTGCCCAGCCCTGCTCTGCCCCCCAACCTCCCACATCAATGGGGTGCCCAGCCCCACCTCCCAATGCTCAGCTTGGCCCTGCCCCCTCAGCTGGCTGGTACTTACCACTCTTGGCGTCAAACCTCCAGGCTGGCACGTTGCTGGCACTGCTGGCACTGGTGTCGGGAGGCAGAGGGATGGACAGGTGCACGGGGCCCGACAGCTGCACCTCGGTCCCATTGCCCGTGAAGAGGTGGACACTGACCGCAGCAATGGGCACCAGCTCCAGCCAGGTGCTGTTGGCTGGAGGGCGAAGGGGCCTATGAGAGAGGTCTCTGCTCCCCCTGGATCCCTGCTCCCCTCAGGCCCTCTCCCAGCCCCCCAGCCCCATACCGCTGCCGTTGCTCTCAGCCCCGATGAAGGAGGGGAAGCCGCGCATGTCATGGGCCCCACTGGCAGCCGTCAGGGAGGCGGAGAGCTGGCTGTAGGTGGAGCTGCGGGGCAGGCGGGCTGCCTTGCGCTGGAACTGCACCCACGGCTGGCTCTTGGCTCCTGCAGTGACAATGGGCATCAGGCACCAGCCTCGGGCAGCACTCGCTCAACCCACAGCAAGCCCACCCAGGCCAGCAGCCTCTCCCATCCCTCCCCTGCACGTGTCCCGGCCCTGGGGGCAGTGGGTGGCCCTGCCTCACTTAAGGGACCCAGGCACTCTTCCATCCCAGTGAAGAGGTCTCCACAGAGCTCGCCTGCATGCCAGGGGCCAGACATCAGCCCTCCAAAGAACAGCAGCCAGGTCAGGTAACTCAATGTCTATGATGGCAGTCCCTGAGTCCCTGCCAGCCAGGCGACTGAATCCAGGCACTCGCTGCAGGAGGGGTACTTGCTGCTGCCAGGCTACACATATGACCTCTGCCCCAGCCCTCTGGGGAGTCCACAAACCCCTGGGCAGAGCCTCCGCTGTCTCCATCCCAGAAAGGGCAACAGGTTGGAGGCTCTCACCTACTGCAGCACCAACACCAATGTCTCTGGGTGCTAAAGATCAGCCGTCACCCTTCCACAAAGCCCACCCTGCGCTCTGAGCTGGGTGGAGAGGGATATGAGCAGGCCAAGGCTGGTAGAGGGCCATCACACACCCAGCCACTGCCCCACCAGGCAAAGCCCAGACCAGCATGTCCTGATGCCCACAGACTCAAGGCTGGAATTGGAAAGGGAACTTCAGGTGCTCCCTGGTAACTCCCGGGGCAGGCAGGGTCTCACACTGCCCAGGCAGAGGGCTAGTGGCCTGGCGCCAGGCCCTGCAGCAGGGCAGGAATAGCAACCAGACACCCTGGCTCCCAGGCACCAGCTTTATCCACAGCCACCTCTGCAGAGGTGAGGGGCTGACGGGTTGCAGGTCTCACCTGGGGATCCCAGCAAGATCTGCACCATGTCCTCATAGAGGATGAGGGTGGCCGGCCGCTCCGGGAGCAGGTACAGGCTGACGGAGGCGTACACTGCAGACAGACACAGGGCATGTGAGCCACAGGCCCGAGCACAGGAGCAGGAATGCATGGGGAATGGGGCTTGTGCAGCAGTGGAGGGGGGCCTGGGCAAGTTCCTATGGAGCTGGGAAGTTGGCACAGACCAAAGACCTGGCAGGATACCCCAACTGACCCTGGTACCAGGACAGGTGGGTAGCTGGGAGGGCAAGCATGTGGGAGCCCAGAGCATCACTGTTAACTACCCCAATCCCAGCCTTTCCCAGGAGGGGGCACTGCGGCGGCAGGGCAGGAACACTGGAGGAGATGGAGCTCCCAGCTACCCTAGTCCCAGCCTTTCCCAGCAGGGGTCACTGCCGGGGCAGGGCAGGAGCACTGGAGGAGATGAAGCTCACGGCTACCCTAGTCCCAACTTTTTCTAGCAGGGGTCACTGTGGGGCGGGGCAGGACCAGTGGCGGGGGAGGTGGGGAGCTCCAGGCTACCTTAGTCCCAGCCTCTCACAGCAGGGGGTGCTGCGGGTGCAGGGCAGGAGCACTGGCAAGTGAGGGGGGAGCTCCCGGCTACCCTAGTCCCAGCCTTTCCCAGCAGGGGTCACGGCGGGGGCAGGGCAGGAGCACTAGCAGGGGAGGGGGGGAGCTCCTGGCTACCCCAGTCCCAGCCTTTCCCAGCAGGGGGCGCTGCGGGTGCAGGGCAGGAGCATTGGCGGGGGATGGGGGGAGCTCCCAGATACCCTAGTCCCAGCCTTTCCAGCAGGGGATGCTGCTGGGGCGGGGCAGGAGCATTGGCTGTGGGGAGTTCCCGGCTACCCTAGTCCCAGTCTTCCCCAGCAGGGGGCACTGTAGGGGTGGGGCAGGAGCATTGGAGTGCAAGGGGGGAGCTCCCAGCTACCCCAGCCCCAAGCTATCATGTGTCCAGGCTGGGAGAAGATATGCCCTGGGGCTGAGTGCGACCCTCAAATCTACATAGGAATGGCTGGACTGGGTCAGAACAAAGGCCCATCTACCCAGTCTCCTGTGTGCTGCCAGTGGCCAGTGCCAGGTGTTCTGGAGGGAGTGAACAGAATTTGCAATCATCAAGTGACCCATCTCCAGCCTGTGATAAACAGAGGCTTGGGACATCCCCTGGCCAGCCTGGCTAATAGCCCTGGAGGGACCCAACCTCCATTCATTTATCTAGAACATGGTTTCCCAAACTGGGGGGCGTGAAGAAATTCCAGTGGGGCCACAAGGTGACCCAGCAACCCCCATTATTCCCACCACCTGAAGAAAGATCCAGCCTTTGCTTCCAGCTCTCAGTCTCTGCTGTTTTACATGGGTGACCTGGCACAGCCACTATAAAAAGCAGGCAGCCGGCAAAGACCCACGTGCAGCTAGCTGCCTCCTGCAAATGAGAGTCAGTGTGGGTTGGCAGGGGAGGAGGAGGAGGATGGGGTTAGATGGGGGGCTGGGGGTGCCTGGCTTTGTGGGAGGACAGGGGAGGGGCCTGGGTGGGTGGCTCTCAGGGCTTGCCAGCTGTTGGCTAGGTTGAGGGACTCATGGGGCTTGGGTGGCTTGCCCCAGCAGTGCAGGGCTTGGGCGGCTGGCCCCGGCAGCGCAGGGCTCCTGCGGCTTGGGATGGCAGGTGGGCGGCTGGCCCCGGCAGTGTGGGGCTTGGGTAGATGGCTGGCCTGTGGCTGGGGTGGGTGGCTGATGGGTGGGCGGCTGGTTCCAGCAGCGTGGGGATCAGGTGGCCAGCGGGCGAGCAGGTGGCTGGTCCTGGTGGCATGGGACTCAGGAAGGCAGCTCTGGCAATGCAGGTCTCAGGCTGGTGGGCAGCTTGTGCGGGTAGCTCTGGAGGCTGGCATGGGGCTCAGGCAGCTGGACAGCTGGGACTGTACCAGGTAACCACAAGGGGCCAAGAAAAAACATTTGTGCTTATTTTTAATTTGAAATTAAGAACATAAGAACATAAGAACATAAGAATGGCCATACTGGGTCAGACCAAAGGTCCATCAAGCCCAGCATCCCATCTGCCGACGGTGGCCAATGCCAGGTGCCCCAGAGAAGGAGAACAGAAGACAAGTGATTTATCTCCTGCCATCCATCTCCTGCCCTTGTTATGAAGGCTAGGGCACCATACTTTATCCCTGGCTAATAGCCATTTATGGACCTGACCTGCAAAAATTTATCAAGCTCTTTTTTAAACCCTAATAGAGTCCTGGCCTTCACAGCCTCCTCGGGCAAGGAGTTCCACAGGTTGACTGTGCGCTGTGTGAAGAAAAATTTCCTTTTATTAGTTTTGAACCTACTACCCATCAATTTCATTTGGTGTCCCCTAGTTCTTGTATTATGGGAAAAGGTAAATAATTTTTCTATATTCACTTTCTCCACACCAAACAATTATGTTTTTATATCAAGCTTTTGTGTTTATTTCAAATTATGAATTGAATTTTTTGTTAAAGGGAGGGTTGGATGATGGTAAAGAAGAGGTGGGGGGGTATGAGAGTTGCTCAAAAATCAAAAGGGGGACCTGATGCCAAAAGGTTTGGGAACCACTGATCTAGAAGAAAAATCTTCCTCTTGGGTGTTTTAAACCTGCTGACTATTGCTGCCATCGGGGACCCCCATTTCCTGTGCTATGGGAACAAGAAAACAACTTTTCCTTACTCACGATTGCCACACCAGGCTCTCATATTCCCCATAGTCTCCTTTGCTCCAAGCTGAAAAGCCCCAGTCTTGCTCATCTCCCCGCACATGGCAGCCGCGCGGCCAGAGCCTGAGGGGCTGGGGTGGGAGAAGCCCATCGGGCGGTGAGCCATGGGCCCGAAGGCTGTTCCAGACATGCTGCCCCTCACGCCCACCTCAGGGTAGTGCAACCGCCAAGGCCAGAGCTGCAGGGAGGGGACAGCCCACCTACCAGAGCTCTCAGCCTGGTTCCTGGAGCTGGACAGGGCGGCTGAACCTCACCCAGACCTGGGTCACAGGCCACCCAGGTCCAGGCTAGGGGATCCTAGTGTCAGCTCCTGGCTCCGGGATGGGAGAGCCTGAGGGATGTATCTGTGCTGTGCTGTGCTGTGCAAGGGCTGGGACACCCCCACCAGCCCCCTCTTTCTTCCCCCCTTCCCCCCTCCATAGCATTTCAGCCAGCCCAGAAAGGGGCAGCAACCCTGTTTTGGGCTGTGGCCAAGGATCCCCTCAGGCTCCCCTTCCTGACTGAGGATGAGCAGGGTCGGTGACCGCTGGCCAGGAGGGGCAAGGTCTGTGTGCTGCTGTCATCAGGGCAGTGCACCCCACACCCCGCCCTGCCCCACCCGAGGCCATGTCCCCCTCCCCGCAGATTGGACTGCAGCCCGGCAGGGTTGCCAGCAACCAGCAGGCACTGCCAGGAGGGGGCTGGACACATGCTGGCGAGAGGGAAGCCTGGATCAGAGTCACACCATGGGGCAGGCGCAGCCTAAAGGAGAAGCAGACTTCCCTCCCCCCCAAAAACCAGGGGGTTACAGGCAACCCCTAGCAGACCAGGCAGAGAGAGCTGGGGGGAAAGAGTGGTCAGGGAAAGGCAGGTCTCCTGGGGTAACCGCTCTCCCCTGCAGACTCACACCCCAGGTGTTCCTGCAAAACAACCCAGGTGCTACAGTGAGAGGGGCCACCTGCCAGGACCACACCGGGTGGTGTCAGACCAAGGGTGTCAGCAACAACTACGGGGCAGCTGTGCCAGGGATTACACTGCCCAGCCCCTAGCCCTGCAGCCACAGCCCTCTGCCCCAGTCAGCCCCAGGAGAACGAGCTGGGGGCCCAGCGGGGAGGCCCACTCTGGAATTGAGGAACTGGTTGCTAGTACTTGGGGGGCTGGGGACAGTGAGACTGGGAGGGTCTTGCTCACACACACCCTCTGCTCCACATGCTCCATCAGTGTGGGACCATACCTGGCCTTTTCCGCTTGCCTGCCTCCAAGAACCCCATGCACTGACTCCCACCCACACAACCAGTGACCTCTCATTCCTTGCCCCCCATGCAGACCCTTCCCCACCTCACCCCATGTGCACACAGCCCCTCTTGCACGCACTGACCCCCCCCCACTCCTCTCCCCACACCTCACTGCACACAGCTGTCATGACCTGGGACAGCACAGACCTTCTCTGGCCATGCCCGCCACCCCCACTGATGAGTCAGGGAAAGGGCATTATATTAGAGCACCAGGAACTGTATGACCTCCACCCACATGCGCCTGCCCCACAGCACACTGCCCTCGCTCCTATGCAAGCACGCCCTCCCCTGCACATTCCTCCCCAGCAACCCCGCACCCCAATGCCCCCACCTCACATTCCCCCCACCCACTGCCCCCGTTCTCCATGTGCAACCCCCCAGGCACTCCTGCCCTGGCTGTGTAGACCTCCTGCCCCCCCAGCCACCATGTGCACACAGCTCCCACACACCTCTCAACAGCATGGACCCCGCCACTGCCTCCTGCTCCATCCACTGCCCCCACACTACTCCCCAGGTGCAGACCCTCCCCGACTCTGCCCCAGTCCCCCAACATGCACACCCAGCCCCCCTAAACAGGCCCTCCACTGCTTCCTGCCCTCGGCACACTTCTCTCCGGCCACACACAGCCCCCCAATGTACCTTCCCTGCTATGAGCACCTCACCCAGGCACTCCTGCACCTGGCCATGCAGACCCCTCGCCTCTCTGCTCCCTGTGCAGACCTCCCAGCCCCTGCCCGCCCCACAATCATGCCCAGCTGAACAGATGCCCTTTCACTACCTCCCACCCCCCATGGTTCCCCACTGCTCCCATGCACTCCTTGCCAGGCAACGCAGACACTCCATCTGCACACAGCACCCCCACCCACTTCCGCCACCATACACTCTGCACATGCTCCTCCCCAGCTACACAGAGCCCCCACCTGCGGCACACCTCGCCCCCTCCCACAGCCCACTGACCCCTCACAATACCCTGCCCACCATGCACACACAGCCGCCCAGTCACTACTCTCCAGCTCTGCCCCCAGCCCAGGCCCCCCCAGTGCACACACAGCCACGTGAAGCTGGCCTGCTGCTTGCAGTAAGGTCACCCCATCGACCCCGTCTGTGCCTCCGCAGCCAGCCAGCCAACCAGCCTGTCTGCACCTCGGCTGCAAGCAGCCCGCGGGCAGCAGCCACCTGGCACAGAGCCCAGGACAATGCTGGCCCCCCACAGCCCCACATGGAGCACAGGGATCAGGGGAGGGATGTAATTGGGGACAGGCCTGACGGTTCTGGGGGGCGGGGAGCACCCACCAGCAGCATCTGCAGGGTCAGGACCTAGGATGACCCCCCATCACTCTCCCTCCCCCAGAGGTGTCTCTGCCCCTCCCCCAGAGCCCCACCCTGGGAGGAGGGCTCTGTCCCCTCAAGGGGCAGACCTGCCCCCATACCACCCTCATCCCTCCCAGCTACCATATTAACCTGGTGCCAGCCCTGATCCTCTCTCCCCCATCCCCCACATCCAACACACCCTGTACTGCCCAAGGGTGGGAATCTACTCACTGCCCCCTCCTCCCTCTGTAGGCTGGGGCACTGTCTGGGAAGCGGGAGGAGAACCATCTAAGGGGTTGTCTGCAAATTCCCAGCCCTGGGTGACCCCAAATCCCACACTATTTGCTAACTCTTCCTCAAGCTCCCCGGCCCAGTAACGGAGTGCTCCCAAACTCCCCCGCCCAGTAATGGTGCATCCCCAAGCTCCCAGCCCAGCAGCAGGTGGCACTCACACGGCAGCTTGTCGACTCGCCAGGGCACAGAGTTGGTGATGAAGCCACGCTTGGCAGCGGTGACCAGAATCCAGGTGCCCAGGTGGTAGCTGATGGGCAGCATCCCGATGCCCTCCTGGTCTGTGGCCCCTGAGGCCAGCGACGTCTGGTTCCCATAAACCTCTACAGCAGCCTGTGCCAGCGGGGAGAGATCGCTGCTCTCGTATACCTGGACTTTGATCAGCACCTCTGTGGGGGGAGAGGGGTTGATGGGTCACAAGACCCTAGCCGAGAGCCCGCAGAGCCCCACGGTGAGTCTGGCCCCTGCCCTGCCCCCTGAGCACAGGTCAGGTCTTTGAACCCTCTCTGGAGCAACTCCACAGCCCCCCTCAGCTGGGGCTGCCCAGGATGAGCAGGGTCCATTCGTCCCAGCCCCTGGCCAGCATCAGCTGTTGGGGGGGAGGAAGGCAGGTGCCTGGCCAGCCAACAGGGGGGATAAGCAGGCACACAGCAGGCCTTGACCAGGCAGCATGGCCCAGCAGATCTCCAAAAACCCCAACCAACACGACGCCACACCACTCCAGGACCTGGGCCACAGGCAGCACGAGTCCCCAGTATGCCTGTGCAACAGCAGATGCCCCATGGGAACTCAGAGACCAGCTGCAGAGCTTTCAGAGCCTCTCAGTAGCAAGAGCAGCCCTGGAGCCACAGGGCTGGTAGACTCTCCAGCCTGCCTGGCCTGGCATCCAGCTCCCACAGCTGCAAAGGGGCCATGTGCCACAGCACCTGATGCTGGATGGGGCCTGCAGCCACCTCAGGTGGTTGCACTATCACATGGTTCCAGCTGGGGGCTGCAGCACCACCAAGGTGTTCAGTGGGATGGCACAGAGCGTCGAGGAGAGGCAGTCAGCTCACCAGACTGGGCTGCTAGAAGCTGGACACAAGGAGCCCTCTTGGTTTGGCTCAGCCTGTGGCACAGATGCTAGGTTTGCATTTCAAAAGGCCTTAGCTGTTGGGGGTCCTGATCCAGGGGGTCCTTTCCTCTGGGGCCTGAGCAAGCACCAGGCGGTCAGGCTCTGAACGTAGATTGTTCGGGCGCACAAATCAGTGCTAGCGGGCAGTGTCATCCTGCCAGGGAGACCAGAAGAGGTCACTGGCTATTCTATTACTGCCAACTGCCTTGGGGCTTTGCCATGGGCACCACTCCCAGCCACTGGTTACGTGCATGGCCTCGGGTTCCCTGGGCCACCCTGTGCCAGCAGGGTTTGCTCTGCCACCCACAGGCCGTGTGCATAGGGTGTGGCTGACCTGAAAGTCTGTGCTCCTGCCCGCTCTCCATGGCTCCCAGGACACTGCACCAAGCACTGGGGATTGCTAGCTCTGCCCTGCAGGCTGCATCCCTTCAACCCAGTGCAGGTGGGGGGCTCTGGGAACTCTGCGCTGGGCTCTCCTGGCCCTGCGATGACAGGACAGCCCTGGACCAGCGGGATGGAGAGGGGCAGAGATTCTCTCTTCAGATGGCCCTGCTGAGCATGGCTGAGTCATTCCCCGTGGTTACAGCCAACTAGGGCAAACCAAAGAGACCTGGACCTGTGCCACAAGCCTGTCAGGCCGAACTGGTCCACGCACGCTGGGGAGCTGCATGCTGGGGTTGGAGCTGGGGCTCATTGAAAGGGGAGGCCAGACTGAGCCCCCTGTTCTCAGCCACCTCCATGCCCCCAGCCGGCCTGCAGGCACAGAGCCCAGACCAACTCCCAGCACCCTTCCAGCTGAAGCCCCTGGCCGCCTGCCTTGGTCTGGGAGAGCCATCACCCCAGCAATGACCCCATTCACCCTGTCAATACCTGGCCCGTGGACGGCACGGCCAGATCAGTGGGCGCTGGACAGTGCTCTGTGCTGCCCCTCTCCCCTTCAGCAGGGAGCTGCTCCCAGGGCCAGGCAGCACTGGTGCCAGGGTTGCCATAGCAGCCCCAGGGTAGTGAGGCTCCAGTCTGGGGCCCTCGCTCCCCTGTGCCAGGGCTCGGTGCCCACTGTGCAGTGACTGTGCATCCTCAGGCAGCCCTGGGCCCCTGCAACAGCCCCGCTGCCAGAGAGGGGTGCAGGACACCCCAGAGTGCAGCGCCCCGGCTCAGCTGCACACCCCAGGGGCTCGCTGGCCTGCCCAGGCTCAGCACCCTGCTGGGGTGCAAGGGAGCCGATCGCCAGAGCCCAAAGATGCTTTCATGGCCCCAGGGACACAGCAAGAGCCACACAGAGCCACCCCAGCCTGTGCACTGTGCCAGGCCTGGCTCCAGGCATGCCCCTGGCTGAGCCATTTCTGGAAGGTTCCAGTTCATCTCAGGAGGATGGCACCAGCGACCCTCTAAAACCGGCCACTCAGCAACACCCAACTTCAGACATCCTGTTGGTGTCCCAGGGCCAAGTGCCAGGAACTGGGGGCCAGGCTGTTGGCCTCCACATGCAGCATTCAGAGGTGGACACTGCCAGTTAGATAACCCAAGTAGGAATCAGGACTCTTGGGTTCTACCCAGCTCTGCCACTGATGTGCTGGGTGACCTTTGGCAAGTCATGGCTCCGCCCTCTGCCTCAGTTTCCCCATCTGTCAAAGCAGAACATCACAAAAACCCAGCGCCTCGGCCGAGCGAAGATGGCGAAGACTTATGTTCACTGGCCCACCCTGAGAAGCACTTAGACTGAACTAATTCATTTGCGAAATGCTCTGCTTTCATCAAAGAGAAGTGGCCCAAGACAGTACCAAGGGCATCCTTTTGTCGCACCTTAGCCATGCCAGCCCCACAACATAGAGGAGGGCCTCTCCACCAGGTCCGACGAACCAGCCCCTGTGAGGCTATGGAGCCCCCATCTCTGGATAACAGCCTAGCATCTTGGCACCCATCCCAGCCTGCAACCAGCAAGGTCCCAGCCTCCCCCTCACACAGAATCAATCAGCTCCTGCCTCTCCCAGAGGTGGGACCTGGACAAGAGGGCACCTTGCCTGTCTCAGAGCCTGCTCAGTTACATGGGGTGGATCTGAGCACCAACCGCTTCCCACTGTTCTATCAATGCACATGCTCAGAGCACCCAGGGCACCCACTGCCTTCACACAGCCAACTGGAACCTCCCACAGAGCCCCTGACCCCTCAGACTCTGCAGGAGGGATCCGTCCAGAGGAAGCTTCACAGCATCCCAGGGCTGGACTCTGTCACATATAGAATTCAGCCAACAAAACGTACCCCTAACAGCAGCAGTGGCCCTCTAGTTGCCAGCCACGAGTGGTGACCAAGGAGTTGGGGATTCCCCTTCTCTGGCCACTGTCAAATCATGCCCGGATGTACTTCTGCACGGTTGGCTCTGAGGGCAGGTCGCTGGGCTGTGCTAGCCAGGGCTCACACTGCTGCTGCAGCATAGGGTCAGCCAGTCACAGTGTTACTGGGATCAGCTCAGTTTTTACGAGTGAACCTATGCCCTCCCGCTGCACTCAGGGAGGTTCAGGGCTGGGAAAAGCCCTTTCACCCCAACGCACCAAGTGTGTGGGGGGGAACCTGAGAGCCAGGACTCCTGGGCTCTCACTCTAAATCTAGGGGGGGCCTAGTGCATTAGCGCAGCAGGGCAGAGGAGGGGCTAGGAGGCAGGACTCCTGGGCTCTCACCCCAGCTCTGGGAGGATGGAGGGGCTAGTGGTTAGAGCAGAGCTGGGCGCACAGACCCTGGCTGTAATGGCATCTAGCAATCAGAGTGAAGCGCTGAGGGCTCTGTATTGCCCCACACCATGGAGGCATCTGTATCCAACCCCAGGCCAGTTCATGGGGCTGGCTGTGTGCTCCACTCACCCAGGAATGCCCCTGGCATCCAGTTGACCTCGCTGCTAAGCCAGGTTCACTCAGCACCCTGCCTCATGCTGCCACCCAGGGGCTCGAGGGGCTGCAGCCCATGCTGGCTGCAGCTGGGAAAAGGGCTTTGCCCACTTGGGGCTAGACCCAGAAAGGAAGGGGGCCTAAGGGGGAGAACAGGGGCCCAGCTCAGCCTCCCCCAGTGGAGCCTCTGTTGCCCCAGGGGCCTGATCAGACATGGAGGGGGGAACTTGAGGGGCAGCAGGCAATGAGCCCAGAACCCAGCCCCCCCCCACCAGCAGGCCTGGGGCGGCTGGTCCCAGATGTTTCCCTCATGGCCAGGTCCTGCAACCCCAGGAATTCTAAGCAGCTTGTGCTAGAGACATGTCCCCGTCAGCTGGGGCCTGGGGCAGCTGCACTGAGGGGGCGCCAGGCTCCCCACCGTGCATACCAGGAACAGCCGGCCACATTGCAAAGGCAGGGCGGGGAACTGGTGGCGGCGGAATGTCCCCGCTCGAAAACAGCCGTCCTGTAGCCGCATGCTATGCCCAGGCCCCACAGCAGCTGGCACAGCCAGTCAATGGCCCAGGCTGTGCTCACCCAGAGGTGGCGGGAGCAGGTCGCTCACCCAGTGAGCTGATCTTGGGGATGGGGAAAGGGGTCCTCCCCTGAGCACAGCGACAGCAGAGCCAGAGCCACCCACTCCACACACCCCGGGCGCCAGTACCAGTCCTTGCCCTCTGCCCCAGGTCTACTCTAGCATTGCCCACCAAAGAAGGCTCTCATCAGTTACAGACCTGCAGCTCAGCCTGGGAATACTCCACAGCCCCCTGAGCAGACCCCAGCCCCAGCTGGGGGGCTGCAGCTCTGCCCCCTCCACCCCAGCACAGGTTCATTACACTACTGGGCTCTGGAAGGACCCATCCCATCCCCTGCTCCCAGCTCCCCTAGCCCCAGCCCTGCTGGGACGAGTCTGTACTTGGGATGGGGAGTGATTGTCCTCCCCACCCCTCAACTCCATCACCCGCCCAGGGATTTCTGTGCCATTGTCTGGCCCCAGCTGAAAGCAGCTCACCCCAACAATGGCCTCTTGCAGGGACCTCCTCCTCCTGCAGATCTGACACTTGCACCCAGGCCACTCTCGCTAGTCTACCGCATGATGGGGAAACTGAGGCTGGGGGAGACATGGCAAAGGTAAGGAGAACCCAGGAATTGCAACCACCTCTCCTGCATTGAACCACCATCACCTCAGCTCTCACCACTGGACCCCACTGTCTTTCTGTTAGAGTAGGGCCCAGTAATTCTAGCCATGTGCCTGGGCAGAGCCCTGGTAACTCTCAGCATAGCCTGCATTCCAACACTGCAGCCCTAGACTGTGTCGTCCACTGGCCTGTCCAGAGCCTGGGCTCTTGCAGGTGCTGGTGCCAGTCCCGGAGGGGCCCTCTGCCTCCTGCTCCAACCCCTTGGTACTGCTTCCCAGAACACCACACCCCTCTCCCCATGCCAGATCTCCGCCATCTCCCCCAGGCTCCTGCAAAGCTGCCCAGCCCCTTCTGCAGCCGAGCAAGAGGCTGTTTCCCAAGGCCGTGCCAGCCTCCCACTGGGTCAGAAACCGGCACTGGTCCGCCCTGCACAGTGGTCACTCGCCTGTCTGATGGGGGTCCCCAGGGAGCAGCAGGGAACCCTCTGCTCTTAATGGGGCCCAGTACTGCCATCATTACAGGACAGGAACCCGGCCTCCTCCTGTGGATGGGCAGCCCTGGCTGGATTTCTCACTCAGCTTCCAGTCCCTGAGCTGCTCCAGATCCAGACCCAACGACCCCTTCCCCATCCCGCCAACAGCCCAAGGGACAGGCTGGGCCAAAGCCCCAGGGGGAAACAGTGCCAGCACCAGGACACAGCTCCCTGACCTGCCAAGTCCAGCCAAGTGCCTGCCCCACTTCCCATCCTCTCTTCCCTTCTTTCCTGACCCACAGAGCCCCCGGTGCAAGGGGCTGTCAGTCCCCTGTGGCAGCACAGTGCATTTCTGAGCCGCAGGGCTTTCGGTGGGACTGGCTCAAGCTCTGCACAATGTGGGACCCGCTCCCTGGCACCCTCACCCCCAGGTGCTTTGCTGAATGCCAGCCCACAGTGATGGTGAGGCCAGTGGCCCATCTGGAAGGCAACCTGGGATGGGGCTGGCCAGGACTCCTGCTGGCTAGTGCTGGATTTAGTTTGGGAGCCAGGGGCAGGGATGGGCCCGTGAGTGGAGCAGAGCGGCACTGCCTTGGGCAGCTCTCCAGCCAGGGCTGAGGGGCTCGGGGCACCTGCACCCATGTGACCATAATCCCATCTGGCTCTGAGTCAGGGGCCTTCCTCCTGCTCTGCCCCCTCCCCGGCATGAGCTGGCCCTCCATGGGGGTCTCTACTCAGAGACCAGATGTGCCCACATCCCTGCAAAAAGCCACAGCCCCTGCCACCTCTGAGGGGTCAGGCACCGGCTCCTCTGCCCCACAGCACAGCAGCCTGCAGCATCCTGGCAGGGGAGCCAGGTGCCATGGCAACCAAGGGAGATTTCCAGGCATGCCCGTTTCTGAGGCCTCTCCCACACAAGCAGGAGACAAATTCTGCCCCCACCACAATGGCAACCTGTGTCTGCTCCCCCGGCTTCAGCACCACGTCTCTGCCCCACCCCCGGCTTAAGCGACCCATCTCTGCCCCCCCCACCCCCGGCTTCAGCAATCCATCTCCTGCCCCCACCCCCCCGCAAGCTTCAGCAACCCATCTCCAGGCCCTCCCCCAAACCTTCAGCAACCCATCTCTGGCCACCACTCCCTGGCTTCAGCAACCCGTCTCAATCCCCCACTGGCATCAGTGACCTGCCCCCACTCCCCCATCAGCAACCAGTCTTCTCCCTGCCTCCTCCCGCCATTGCTGACTGATTCCCCACCCCCACCCCTGCACTGAACCACTTCCATAGATTCTGGGGACTAGGAGGCCTGATTTCATAGAGCCCCAGCCCCATATCTGCAAACAGGCTGAGCCTGGGGGAAGAGGGCAGAGGAGGGGGCCATGGTTACTGCAGGGGGCAGAGGAGGGGGCAGTGGGTAACACGGGGGGTGGAAGAGGGGGCCATGGGTACTACAGAGGGCAGAGGAGGAGGCAGTGGGTAACACAGGGGGCAGAGGAGGGGGCCGTGGGTACTGCAGAGGACAGAGGAGGGGGCAGTGGGTAACACGGGGGGCAGAGTAGGGGGCCCTGGGTACTGCAGAGGGCAGAGGACAGGGCAGTGGGTACCATGGGGGGCAGAGGAGGGGGCCATGGGTACTGCAGAAGGCAGAGGAGCGGGCAGTGGGTACTACAGGGGCTGTAGCTACCAGGCGGGCAGAGGAAGGGGCCGTGGATACTGCAGAAAGCAGAGGAGGGGGTCATGGGTACCACAGGGGGTAGAGGAGGTGGCCATGGGTACTGCAGATGGCAGACGAGGGGGCAGCGGCTACCGGGCCAGGGCAGAGGAGGGGGCAGTGTGTACTGCAGGGGGGCAGAGGAGGTGGCTGTTGGTACCATGAAGGACAGAGACAGGGAAAGGCCAAGAGTGGCATTCCATTGTCCCCCCATCTGCATTCCTCCTGCCCCTTTGAGACCAGTGTCATCCCATACGTGGCATTTCCCCTCCTGCCCCCGGCCCCTCCCACTGCAGTGTCTTGGGCACCACCAGCACAGATCAAAGTCCTGGAGGGCACCAGGAGGGGACAACTGCAGGGTGGAAGGAAATCAGAACAGTGGGGGGGGGGCGGCACAGAGGCAGCACTGGGTCCCTCTTTGCCAGCCTGGGGATTTTGCCCTCCCCTCCCTATCCCACTCCAGACACTGGGTTCACACCTACAGCTCAGCAGAACCCACAGAGGGAAACGCAGCAGTGCAAAGGGACCCAGGCATCCAGGCAATACCCTCCTCAGCCTGGAAGAGACAACCAGGTCTGGGACACCTGGGTCCATCCCGCAAGGAACCCAGCCCAACCCATGAGGAGCAGGCACATTCCCACACCCAGAGATGCCAGGCATGCAGTGCCCCCAGCACTGCCCATCCCAAAGCACTCAGCAAACTCATCTCCACTCCTGGGCCTGGGGTGAGCTCTGGCCAGCTGGGGAAACTGAGGCGCAGGGAGTGTCTTGCCATAGGGCAAGGAATGCAGCTCAGGAGTCCTGACTGCTAACTGCTCACCAAAGCCATTGCAGGGACCCGGGATCCCCACTGCAGCCCTAAGGCTGTGTCCAGGCCAGAGCTAGCACCAAGTGGCAGCACGGGCACCAGGGGTATCCCCAGCCCTTGCCACACTGTCTAGCCCATGGATCCAAAACCCAGGGGGGCAGGGAGGTGGGCACAGAGTGCCAGGCTGGGTAAACAAGCATGCCCTGTGGGTGAAGCTGGCTCTAAGTGAGCTGCACACTAAGCCCGACTCTGGAGGTAGCAAGCCAGGCATGGAGTGTGCAGTGCCTGGGCACCACCAGCTGGGCCTCAGTTCCCCATCCCCACCTTGATATGTCAAACCCCTCTCGCCCATCTCTGCTGCCAAGGGCACCCAGTGCTCACAGGCCAGAGCCTGTGACAGAACCAGGCCCTGGGCCACGCCCCTTCTGGGCCAGCTCTGCAGGACCCAGCCTCACCTCTGCTCCCAGGGGCAGGGTCTCCTCCAAAGCCCAGCAGGAGGGGAGCACGCAGGAGCACGGCTGGCCATGGCAGGGGCACAGGAGAGCCGAAGGGGTCAGGACACCCCCAGAACAGCTGAGACCTGGGGGGACGGGAGTGGGTAGGGGACTGCCATGGAGGCCTCAGATCAATGGATGCCAAAAAATAGGGTGACTGGGAGGTCAAAGCTCAGTGCCAGCCTCACTCATCCCACAGCCCCGCACCGACTGGCTTGGAGCTCACCACCCTGCCAGTGCCTGCCCTCTAACCACGGCTCCGCCAACCCTGCACAGGAAGCCTTTGTGGGCTGGAGTCCCATACATCCCTTGCAAGCAGGAACATGCCACCCTCAGCAGTCCTCCCCCAGAGCAATGCCACTGGTCACCAGGCCAGCAGGCGGCTGTGCCAGCGGGTGATGCAGTGCAGGAACAGGGCATTCCAAACCCCATGGGGGTAATCCTAGCCCAGCTATTGTCTCCAGGGCAGGCAGCATGGGCCCAGCCTAGCAGCTGGCAGGAGCAGGGTGCAGGGAAGTGCAGGTGCCAACTACTCACAGATGCTCAGCCAGCCTCATCAGAGTAATTTCCAAGGTCGGGGTGGGGGGCCTCCCCATCCTCCAGCATTGGGCATCATACCCTGCAGAGCCAGCATATGCCATGAGCTGGTTTGGCCACCCCTCTGCCAATCACACAGGGCTGCCTGCACCCCAACATTCCCCTCTCCTCAGCAGCAGGACAGAGTCCCTAAAGCCCAGCTCAACTTCTGGGACATAGGCCACATTCCACTGGGCTCTGGAGCCTGGGCCAGCTCACCAACCTCTGCCAGGTGCGACCTGGCCACCCTTCTCCCCAGCTCAGCCTGTCAGGAACAGGGGTGCTGGGCATGGTGCAGCTCGAGCACCTCCTCACTGGCACGGCTCCAGCAACCAGGCCACAGCTGAGCAGCACTCTGAGCTCCCAGGGCACAGGACAGATGGCAGGTGAGGATCCTGCCCCCCAGGCTGCAAGTGGGGAGGGAGCCAATTCTCCAGCCCCCACCTCCCTTTGTTCCAGCCACAGGTTCTTGGGTGCTCCTGGAAGAATGGGGAGCACTGCTGTTAGGAACCAGCTCCCACCTCAAGGTCCTAGCAGCACCTGGCTCTGGGACCCGCAACAGCCAGCGCCAACCTGACAGGGCTTTACCCAGGGACAGCTGGGATGGACAGAGACAGATGTGTCAAAGGCTGACAGACAGATCGGTGTGTATGGAGACAGACAGCTAGAAAGGCGGTATTGAGGGACAGAGAGAGACAAATGGATGCAGACAGGGACAGACAGACATGGAGACAGGGAGGCTAGGCGTGGAGACAGACAGACTCAGGGATAGACAGATGGAAAGAGGGGTGTGGGCGGGGACAGACGGATGGTCAAACTGGGAGGCCTGAGTGGGGACAGACGGACAGAGTGGTGTGTGAAGGACTCACAGATGGACAGGGATCTGTTTGCAAAGATGTATGGATAGAGGGGGTGTGCAGGACAGACTGACAGGGGGAGGGACAGACAAACTGAGGAGGTGGTGGGGGCAGAGAGGGAGTGGGCAAGCAGAGGGATGGGGGGGATGTGTGGGAACAGCCAATGGATGGACACAAGGACCCATGGAGGAGGGGAGACAGATGATGGACAGATGCAGGGACAGACAGACAGAGAGAGGACAGACCAATGGATGGGGGCCTGCGAGCGGAAGGGATGAACAGAGGTGGACAGACGATGGAGAGACGGACAGATGTACTGATGGATGCAGATAGACAGACGTTTGATCGACCGGCTCAAGCAGCATTCACCAGGGCAATTGGGATCATTTCACCCCCACCCGCCAGCTGTGACCCACCCCTCGCCGTGTGGAGGGGGGGTGTCAGGCCTGGCACCCAGGCGCCGGCTCCCGCAGACAATGGGGCCATAAAAATAGCGCCGCAATGGGAGAGAAAAACATGGGTGGGGGAGGGTCCGCCCAAGCCCCCCTCCACGTGCACTGTCCCCACTGAGTCCCCCGCCCTCACAAACAGCCCCGCCCCCAGCAGAAAGCGATATGGGCGCCCCGGGGCCAGAGTCCCGCAGGAGACCGGCAAACCCCGCTCCGCGGGGGAGAAGGGGTCAACTCCGTGGCGGGAGGGGGGGATTGGAGACCCCCGGGAGCCATCAGGGGAGGGGCTCGGGGCACCGGGGAGGCCCGGGACGGGGGACGCTTTGAAATCTGCCAGACGCGTCAATCCTGGACCTGATTCCAGTCTGTCCCCCCATGGAGCCCCCCAGGGACCCTCAACTTCCCCAGCCTGGCCCCCCACCATCACAGAGCCTCCCCAAGGACCCTCACCTCCTCCAGCCTGGACCCCCACCCCGCAGAGCCCCCCAGGGACTCTCAACTCCCTGAGCCTGCCCCCCACCCCATAGAGCCTCCCCAGGGACCCCCAACTTCGCCAGCCTGGCACCCCCAACCCAGGGCGCTGGGGCGATGTGTTCCGGGGACCGAGGCCTGAGATCCATTGACCCGAACTGCAAACCCAGCGTGCGATGGAAGCCCTGTCAGCCGGGGGGCGGTACCCCCAGGGCCCCAGCTCCAGCGCCTCGGGCTTCAGGGATCCCAGACTGCACGACCTCCTGTAGGGAATCCTCCAGCCTCTCTCCCCGCTCTAGAGCAAGGGATCACCCCCCCCAACCCCACCCTCCAAGCAGGGGGTCATCCCCAGGCCCCCTCGCCCCAGGGCTCCCCCGCGCTCACCCTGCGGGTTGGGCGGCTCCCCCGCAGACTTGCCGGGCGCCGGGCGGACGCTGCCCGCGAGCAGCAGCAGCAGCAGCGGGAGGCAGCTGCCGCGGCGCCGGGCCGGCATCGTGGGAGCCGCTGCCCGCAGCATCCGCCCGGCCGGGCGCTACCCGCCACGGGCCCGGCCCGATAGACACTGGCCCGGCCGCCGCCGGCTGGTGGGTGGGACCCGCTGCCGAGCGATTGTTCCAGCGTCCGCGCCGCGCCGCGCCGCGCCGAGCGGCCGGGCTCCCTCTGCCGGGGCTACGCGGCACGGCGCCCGCCAGCCCCTCGCCTGCAGCCCCCCCGCTGCCGGGCCCCCAGCTCCGCCAGCCCCGCTGCTGGCCCCCCGCTGCTGGCCCCCTAGTTCTGCCAGACCCTCACTCCCCAGCTCCGCCAGCCCCTCGCCTACAACCCCCTGCTGTCGGCCTCCCCCAGCTCTGCCATATCCCCCCACTCTCCCAGCTCTGCCAGCCCCCCAGCTCGGCCAGATCCCCCACTCTTCCAGCTCCACCAGCCGCCCCCCCTCCCCAGCTCTGCCAGCCCCTCACCTGCAGCCCCCTGCTGCCGGCCTCCCAGCTCTGCCAGACTCCTCCACTCTCTGACCTAATAGTGGCCCCATATATGTTGTATTGTTTAGATTACTGATCAGAAGATCATGCAAGACCGTGTCAAACACCTTACTAAAGCCTAGGTATACCACATCCACTGCTTCTCTCTCATCCACAAGACTTCTTATCCTATCAAAAAAAGCTATCAGATTTGTCTGGAGTGATTTGTTCTTAACAAATCCATGCTGGCTGTTACCTATCACCTTATTTTTTTCCAGATGTTTGCAGATGAATTCCTTAATTATTTGCTCCATTATCTTTCCTGGCACACAAGTTAAACTGACTGGTCTGTAGTTTCCTGGGTTGTTCTTTTTCCCTTTTTATAGATGGGCACTATGTTTGCCCTTTTCCAGTTTTCTGGAATCTCTCCCAAATTCCAGCACTTTTGAAAGCTGATAGCTGAAGGCGCAGAAACTTCCTCCACCCCCTTTAAGTATTCTAGGATGTATTTCATCAGGCCCTGGTGACTTGAAGACATCTAATTTTTTCTAAGTAATTATTAACATTTTCTTTTTTTATTTTATCCTCTAAACCCACCTGCTTCCCACTAGGATACATTATGTTAGGCATTTCTGCATTGGCCTTCTTGGTGAAGACCAAAACAAAGAATTCATTCAGCACCTCAGCCATTTACAAGTTTCCTGTTATTGTTTCTCCTGCCTCAGTGAGTAGTGGGCCTACCCTGTCCTAGGTCTTCCTCTTGCTTCTGATATATTTATAGAATTACTTCTTGTTACTCTTTATGTCTCCAGCTAGTTCAAGCTTGTTTTGTGCCTTGGCCTTTCTTATCTTGCCCCTGCATACATGTATTGTTTGCTGATATTTATGTTTTGTAATTTCTCCTAATTTCCACTTTCCACTTTTTATATGATTCCTTTTTTATTTTGAGATCCTGCAAGATCTGCTGGCAAAGCCAGGGTGGTCTTTTACCATGCTTTGTATCTTTCCTATGCAGTGGTGTAGCTTGCTTTTGGGCCCTTAACAATATCCCTTTGAAAAACTGCTGACTCTCTTCAGTTGTTTTTTCTTTTAGTCTTGCTTCCCATGAGACCTTACCTGCCATCTCCCTGAGTTTACCAAAATTTGCTTTCCTGAAATCCATTGTCTCTATTTTACTGTTCTCGCTTTCACTATTTCTTAGAATCATGAACTCTATGATTTCATGGTCACTGTCTCCCAAGCTACCTTCCACTTTCAAATTCTCCAGTTCCTCCCTTTTTGTTAAAATCAAATTGAGAACTGTTTCCCCCCAGTAGCTTTTTTCACCTTCTGAAATAAGAAATTGTCATCCACGCAGTCCAAGAACTTATTGGATAATCTGTGCCTTGCTGTATTAGTTTCCTAACGTATATCTGGATAGTTGAAGTCCCCCATCACTACCAAATCCTGAGCCCTGGAGGATTTTGTTAGTTGTTTAAAAAAAGCCTCATCCACCTCTTCCACCTGGGTAGGTGGCCTGTAGTAGATTCCTAGCAGGACATCACCCTTGGTTTTTTAACCCCTTTTAGCCTAACCCAGAGACTCTCAACACATCCGTTTCCTATGTCCATCTCCACCTCAGTCCAAGTGTGTACATTTTTAATATATAAGGCAATACCTCCTCCCTATTTACCCTGTCTATCCTTCCTGAGTAAGCTGTACCCTTCTATACCAATATTCCGATCACGTGTAGTATCCCATCAAGTCTCTGCAATACCAATTATGTCATAGTTGTGTTTATTTGTTAGGATTTTAAGTTCTTCCTGATTATTACACATACTTCTTGGATTTGTATACAGGCATCTAAGATACTGATTTGCTTTTGCCTCCCAGTTCTGCCTAGTCCTCTTTTTTTCTCTGCTATTATAGTCCATGATCCCTCACATTTCCAACCCAACTCCCAGGTCTCCAGGTTTTGTATTTACCTGTGGGCTTTGGCCACCTGTCCCTGTTGAACCTAGTTTTAATCCCTTCTCACTAGTTTAGCCAGTCTCAATCCAAATACATCCTTCCCATTCCTTGAAAGGTAAATTCCATCCCTGCTTAGCAGTCCTTCAAGGAGCAGCATCCTATGACTGAGGAAGCCAAAGCGCTCCTAGTAACGCCATCCTCGCACCCAGGCATTCACCTCCAGAATGCACCTGTCACTACCTAGGCTCCTACCTTTTGACAGGAAGGATTGAGGAGAACACCACATGCTCTCTCAATGGCTTCACCCATACTCCCAGAACCCTGTAGGCAAGCTTGATCTGCTCAAGGTTACACCCTGCAGTATAATTCGTGCATACATGGATGACCAGCATGAGGGTAGTAGTCAGCAAGCCACATAATCCTCAACAGCACCTCCATAACGTCTTGGATACGGGCTTCTGGCAGGCAGCACATCTCCCAGGATGACATGTCAGGGTGACAGGTAGGTGCCTCCGTCCCACTCAGAAGAGTCTCCGACCATCACTACCCTATGTTTCTTCATTGTCGAGGTGGCAGCAGACCTCCCAGCCTTGGGGGTACAAGGCTTCTCTACTTGTGCTATAGGGGGTGATTACTTATCTCCTGTATCTTCTGTATCCAGAATGGCGTAACAGTTTCCCAATACCATGGTGGGAGGGTTGGGAGCAGGTCAGAAGTGAGCAGCTGCCAGTGTCCCCACTGAGCCATCTCCTCAGTACTCTATTGTAGTGGGACAGCTATCTTAACCTCAGCTGTCTCTACCTAAATACTGTCCAGCAATTGCTCATAGATATGGATACTCCTTAGTCTAACCACCTCCTCCTGTAGTTGCACCACTTGCTTCCTGAGCGATTCCACCAGAAAACACCTTCCACAAGGGATGGTCCTTCCAGTCTGGAATTCAATAAGTGGGAATTGTAATTCACAGTCCCTGCAAAACCACAGCAGGGTCTGGGTGGAGGCATCCCTGGTCAGGAGGTCTGTCTGACTACAGGTGCAGGTGGAGGAGACAGGAGCAGTGCTGGCAGAGGTGTTGCGGGTCTTCCTACTCATAGTGGATCCCCCTCTATCAAACTTCCTCTTACAACTCCCGTCTGCAGCCCACTGTCCACTTCTCTCCCTCGGTCACCTTGACTCTGGCTTTTTGACATGGTACACCCGGTAGCTGTGAGCCTGCTTAGACAGTTCCACCATTCAGCCATTTGATGAGCTAGATGATACCGTTCCAGGCAGCTTGCAGCTTTTTCCACCATATGGGTAAGAGAACCATCACCTGGTCTCTAGTGGTGTAGGCACAGGCCTGGGCATTGCAGTCATACTAGACTTTTTGCTTCCCTTGGGCCTGGACTGGATTCTCCCTGGCCAGGCCCATGAGGTCAGCAAAGTTTTCCCAGAAGGCCAATACATACTCCACCATCAATTCCCCTTTGGGAGAGGCCTTCCCCTCCCACTTGTCTCTTAGCAAGTCCAGGGTCCCTGCACTCTCCTCCCATACAGCAGCTCAAATTGGGAGAACCTTGTGGATTCCTGGGGAACGTCCCTGTATGCAAACAGCACGTGGGGTAAGTCCTTGTCCCAGTCTTGCAGGTGCTGGTTCACAAGGGTCTTCAGCATTTGCTTTAGGGTCCCATTGAACCTCTCCACCAGCCCACTGGTCTGAGGGTTGTAGGCTGTGGCCCAGGTGTGCTGGACTCCACACATCTCCCACCAGCATTACAGCAGGGCTGACATGAAGTTAGTGGTCCATAAGGACCTCCTTGGGGAACCCTACCCTGCTGAAAATGGAGAGCAGTCCATCTGCCATGGTGCCAGCCTCAATATGAGGAAAGAACCACCACTTTGGAGTAGTGACTGGCAAAATCTACCGCCTCCAGAATGTATTTCTTCCCCAACCAGGTCACCTGATCCATAGCCACTTTCTGGAAAGGCTCCTCTATGAGGGGTAATGGCCTCAAGGCCACTTTCTTCTCTTCCCAGGCCTTTCCCACCCTGTTGCAGGAATCATAGGACTGGCAATACCAAAGACAGCAGCAAAGACTCCCAGGCAGAAAAAGTTCTAGAGCAGCCTCTACTTGGTGCGCTGGATCCCCTGGTGTCCCAAGAGTGGGACATCAGGGGCCAGGTACAGCAGCTTGTGGTGGTACTTTTGGAGAACCCCCAGCTGCCTCCAGACCGCCCCACAGCTCCACTTTCCTGGTGGGAACCCATTCCCAATATAGGAATCATGGCTGCTGTTGCCGGTACCTGACACACACAAGCCCATGGCTGCTATTGCCAGCACCTCTCACACACACAGGCCTGTGGCTGCTACCACCAGTACTTTACACACACAGGCCCATGGCTGCTGTCACCAGTACCTCACACACACAGGCCCATGGCTGCTATTGCCGGTACCTCACACACGCAGGCCTCTGTCTGCTATTGCTGGTATCTCACACAGGCAGGCCCATGACTGCTATCTCTGGTACTTCAGGTATTTCACAAATGCAATCACTGGTATTTCACACACCCAGTCGTGGTCCAGGGTCAGCTGGATCCCATAGGTGGCGGGGCTGAGAGTGGGCTCCATGGACGAGCTGGACCCCGGCCTGGTAGGAGGCACAGAGGGACCCAGGCTGGGGCTCTTGGCAGCTCTTTGCTGGGGCTTCCTGCTGTTCTGCACTGCAGGTGAGTTTGTCTCTAGCCAGCCAGGTGTGCCTTTCTGTGCAGGGTGGGATATTCAGAACCCAGAGGGGGATGCAGTCAAACCAGATTACTCTTGATCTGAGTGGTTAAACCAACTTGGCACTAGCTAAATGGTTCTGGGAGCTGACATCCATTCTCCATCCATGGCACAGACCCCTCTGGGGCAGGTGTGCCCCCACCCCCGCACACCCCTCTGGGAAGAGATGGACCCAGGGCCTCTGTCAGCCGAGGCTGGACTGTGGCAGCTTCCCCCGGCAGATGCCCCTGAACCTGTTGCACTGGCATATGTAGGGGTGCATGTGCCCCCTGGGAACTGGGCTGTGATTCCCATTCTCACTCCACGCTCCCCCCGAAGAGGGCAGTGGATCTGGGGGTGGGTGTAGATCCTCTTAATGCCATGTGGGCCCACCCCACAGGTGGTCTGGGCCATCAATGATGCTGTGCTGAGGGCAGGCACTGGGGATGTGCTGGGCTTGCTGCTCCCCAAGCTCTGCTGTGCTATCCTGCCTCAGCTCAGCCACGCCCCGCTCCCCGGACAACAACATGCCTCTGCTGTCAGGATATGGGAGTGTCATGAAGAGTGGGGGTTCCCAGGCCCTGCCCCCCACCCGCAGTCAGACATGACGCTCAACCAGCAGGAAGAACAGAAGGTTTATTAGGTGACAGAGACACCACATAGAACAGACTTGTCAGCACAGAAGCCATAAGCCTTTTTGGGGAGAGGGGCCTAGAGGGGGTCCCTGAGCCAGGCCCTGGCCTCCTTTTTCCCCATGAGACTGCCCCATTCAACAGCCCAGTTCCAATTCAAACCAGCTGGGTCCCTCCTCCCTCCTTTGTCCTGCTTCCCAGTGGGGAAAAGGTGTCACCTGGTTGCCTTGGTCAGTGCTCAGCAACCTTTATTACCGCATGGCACACTTCAGCACTCATTAAAATTTCACGACACACCCAATACATAGAACCCAATCCACTCCCCAGAGACAGATATAAAAGGAACGATCAAGGAAGACAGTGCCATTGCGGAGCGATTAAATGATTTCTTTGCTTCAGTCTTCACGGCTGAAGATGTTACAGAGGTTCCTAAATCTGAGCCAGCCTTTTTAGGTGACAAATCTGAGGAACTCTCCCAGATTGAAGCGACATTAGAGGAGGTTTTGGAGTTAATTGATAAGCTGAATAGTAACAAGTCTCCAGGACCAGACGGTATTCACCCAAGAGTTCTGAAAGAACTCAAATGTGAAATTGCGGAGTTATTAACAGTGGTTTGTAACCTATCCTTTAAATCCACTTCGGTACCCAATGACTGGAAGATGGCCAATATAACGCCAATATTTTAAAAAGGCTCTAGAGGAGACCCTGGCAATTATAGACCGATAAGTCTAACATCAGTACCAGGCAAATTAGTAGAAACAATAGCAAAGAATAAAATTGCAAGGCACGTAGAAGAGCACGAATTGTTGGGCAAAAGTCAGCATGGTTTCTGCAGAGGGAAGTCATGTCTAACTAATCTATTAGAATTCTTTGAAGGGGTTAATAAACATGCGGACAAGGGGCACCCAGTGGACATAATATACCTAGATTTCCAGAAAGCCTTTGACACGGTCCCACACCAAAGGCTTTTATGTAAATTAGGCGGTGATGGGATCGGAGGAAAGACCCTTTCATGGAACGGGAATTGGTTAAAAGACAGAAAACAAAGGGTTGGAATAAATGGTAAATTTTCACAATTGGAGGGGGGTAACTAGTGGTGTTCCCCCGGGGTCAGTCCTGGGACCGATCCTGTTCAACTTGTTCATCAATGATCTAGAAAATGAGGTAAGCAGTGAGGTGGCAAAGTTTGCAGATGACACCAAGTTCTTCAGGACAGTCAAAACCAAAAGGGATTGTGAAGAACTACAAAAAGATTTCAGCAAACTGAGTGATTGGGCAGCAAAATGGCAAATGAAATTTAATGTGGGTAAGTGTAAGGTAATGCACATTGGAAAAAATAACCCAAATTACACGTACAACATGATGGGGTCAAATTTAGCTACGACAGATCAGGAACGGGATCTTGGAGTTATAGTGGATAGTCCTCTGAAGACATCCACGCAGTGTGCAGCGGCAGTTAGTAAAGCAAATAGGATGTTAGGAATTATTAAAAAAGGGATAGATAATAAGACAAAAGATATCATACTTCCCCTGTATAAAACTATGGTATGCCCACATCTTGAGTACTGCGTGCAGATGTGGTCTCTTCACCTCAAAAAAGATATATTGGCATTAGAAAAGGTTCAGAAAAGGGCGACTAAGATGATTAGGGGTTTGGAATGGGTCCCATATGGGGAGAGGCTAGAGAGACTGGGACTTTTCAGTCTGGAAAAGAGGCGATTGAGGGGCGATATGATAGAGCTATATAAAATCATGACTGGTGTGGAGAAAGTGAATATAGAAAAATTATTTACCTTTTCCCATAATACAAGAACTAGGGGACACCAAATGAAATTGATGGGTAGTAGGTTCAAAACTAATAAAAGGAAATTTTTCTTCACACAGCGCACAGTCAACCTGTGGAACTCCTTGCCAGAGGAGGCTGTGAAGGCCAGGACTCTATTAGGGTTTAAAAAAGAGCTTGATAAATTTTTGCAGGTTAGGTCCATAAATGGCTATTAGCCAGGGGTAAAGTATGGTGCCCTCGCCTTCAGTACAGGGGCAGGAGATGGATGGTAGGAGATAAATCACTTGATCATTGTCTTCTGTTCTCCTTCTCTGGGGCACCTGGCATGGGCCACTGTCGGCAGACGGGATGCTGGGCTGGATGGACCTTTGGTCTGACCCAGTATGGCCATTCTTATGTTCTTATGTTCTTATGTTCTCCCTATGGGATCTAACTCAATATTGGTGACTCACAAGAGCTGCCGTCGCCACCACTGCTGCTGCCCCAGAGCCACCGCCACTAGGTGGTTCTCCCACCAAGTGGTGGGGCACATGTGCAGAGTGGCTGATGGCACTCCCAGAGCATAGCTCTGAGGCACACTAAGCACCACTTCACAGCACAACAGTGTGCCACAGCACACTGTCTGGGACGCACTGGCCTAGGTTACAAAGGCCACAGAGAGCCCTTGCCTACTTGTCAGAAGGTGTTGCACCAAAACTCCCCTCACCATTATACACTGCTGCTGTGTCTAGGGAAACGTACAATATAGCAAGGGGACTAAAATCCTCACACATCCCACTTCATCACACCCCTCCCCACTGCCCCCCCCGACTCAGCCAGAACCCCCAGCCAGCCCCCCCACTGCACACCCCCACTAACCCAGCCCCTCAGCCAGCTCCCTCACTGCACACCCCCCACTCACCCAGAACCACCAGCCAGTTGCCCCACTGCACCCCCCACTAACCCAGCTCCTCAGCCTGCCCCCCACTGCACACCCCCCACTCACTCAGAACCTCCAACCAGCCCCTCCACGGCACAGCCCCCCACTCACTCAGCCCCTCAACCAGCCCCTCAACCAGCCCCTCACTGCACACGCCTAGTCACCCAGCCTCTCAGCCAGTCTCCCCACTGCACACCCCCCATTCACCCAGAACCCCCAGCCAGCCCCTCCACGGCACACCCGCCACTAACCCAGCCCCTCAGCCTGCCCCCACTGCACACCCCCCACTCACTCAGAACCTCCAGCCAGCCCCCCCACTGCACACCCCCTCACTCACCCAGCTCCTCTGCCAGCCCCCCCACTGCACACCCCTACTCACCCAGCCCCCCAGCCAGTTCCCCCACTGCACACCCCCACTCACCCAGCCCCTCACCCAGCCCCTCAGTCAGCCCCCCCCCCACTGCACACCCCCCTACTCACCCGGCTCCCAGCCAGCCATCCACTCCAAACCCCCACTCACCGAGTCCCCCAGCCAGTTCCCCCCCCACTGCACATCCCTCACTCACCCAGCCCCTCAGCCACCCCCCCGCACTGTACCTCCCCCACTCAGACAGCACCACAGCCAGCCCCCATCACACCTCCCCCCACTCATCCAGCCCCCCAGTCAGCCCCTGCTGTACTTTCCCCCACTCATTCAGCCCCCCCCCACCAGCCAGCCCCACCACTGCACCTCCATCCAATCACCCAGCCCCCCAAGACAGCCCCTTCCCACTGCACACCCCCACTCACCCAGACCCTCAGCCAGCCCCTCCCCTGCAGCCGGGCCAGGTTCTGGTTGCTCTCAGCAGCCCTGGGGAGGGGGCCCTGGCACCTGTCTGACTGTGGGCTCCCCCCAGGTGAGGAAACACAAGAAGCTCCTGCAGACACCATGCACTGTCCCCCAGGTTGGCAGTGGGAGCCTGGGAGCCCTAAGAAGATGCTGGGGCAGCTGAGCTGTAGCAACCCTAAATAGACAGGTATATTTTAATAGAACCTTGCATTACCATGTATCTTTGTATTTCCCTCTATCTGCTGATAGCCTTCAGAGACACTTTTTATGTAACTTCGTATTGTACCTAAGACTCCATTTTGAGAGGTATGCACTTTTGTATTAGCATGTAAACCTTGTGCTGTCTGTGTGTGCGCAAGATACATTTGAAAGTGTGAATGTGGATGCTTAGAGTGTTAGCCTCTGTAGCCGGCCTGTCTGGAAAACAAAAATTGAAGAACGTTGAAGAACAATGGGGAACTGAATTCTGCAGCAGTGAACCACTTGGGGAGGAAGATTAAGTCCTATCTGTAGGTGAGGAGTCACACAGAAACCTGGGCCATGGGAAAGGCTCAAACCCACTGCCATTGACTGGCAACTCATTGTGCATGGGGCAGTTGGACAGAACCAGGACTGTGGACTAATAGCTGTACAAAATGTGTTCCTCTTCTCCTCTCATCAGCATCAGAACATTGATCCCAATCGACAGAACCTGGCTCCACACTCATATCTAATCCATCTGGCCAGTGGACTAGAGTGAGCAACTTTTGGTAACTATAAGAAACCACAAGGCGTGTATGTGCATGCGCATGCGCATGTGCGTGTGTGTATGTGTATGAGTAAACTAAGTATATTATATGCATATAGTATGATTGTGTCCATGGTTTCCTTGCCTTATCCCTCTGAAAAGATCCCATGTGCTTCTTATAAGCCTAACAGAGTGCGAGTGACATGGGCTGCCTCAGCCAGCCCATGGCCATGCAGGGCCAAGGCACTTCCCATCTGTGTTACACCAGCACAGACAGCTCTGCCTTGCATCCCTAGAGCAGGGCCAAGGGGAGCCAGGGCACAGGGACATGCCCAGGGCCCAGCTTCCTCAGCCTAGCTCCAGCTCTCCAGACTGGAAAGACAATGGGGTATGCTGGCTGGAAGACTCGAAAAAGGCAAATATAGTGCCCATCAATAAAAAGGGGAATAAAAACAACTCAGGAAACTACAGACCAGTCAGTTTGACTTCTGTGCCAGGAAAGATAATGGAACAAGTAATTAAAGAAATCATCTGAAACCACTTGGAAGGTGGTAAGGTGATAGGGAAGAGCCAGCATGGATTTGTAAAGAACAAATCAAGTCAAACCAATCTGATATCTTTCTTTGATGGGCTAACGAGCCTTGAGGATAAGGGAGAAGAGATGGATGTGGTACACCTAGATTTTAGTAAGGCATTTGATATGGTCTCGCAGGATATTCTTATCAATAAAATAGGCAAATACAACTTAGATGGGACTACTATAAGGTAGGTGCAAAACTGGCTGGATAACCGAACCCAGAGAGTAGTTATTAATGGTTCTCAATCCTGCTGGAAAGGTATAAAAAGTGGGGTTCCACAGGGGTCTGTTTTGGGACCACTTCTCTTCAATATCTTCATCAACGATTTAGATATTGGCATAGAAAGCACGCTTATTAAGTTTGCAGAGGATACCAAGGTGGGAGGGGTTGCAACTTCTTTGGAGGATAGGGTCAAAATTCAAAATGATTGGGACAAATTGGAGAAATGATCTGAGGTAAACAGGATGAAGTTTAATAAAGACAAATGCAAAGTGCTCCACTTAGGAAGGAACAATCAGTTTCACACATACAGAATGGGAAGTGACTGTCTAGGAAGGAGTACGGCAGAAGGGATCTAGAGGTTATAGTGGACCACAAGCTAAATATGAGTCACCGGTGTGTTGCTGTTACAAAAAAGCAAACATAATTCTGGGATGCATTAACAGGTGTGTTGTGAGCAAGACAGGAGAAGTCATTCTTCGCGCTACTCTGCGCTGGTTAGGCCACAGTTGGAGTATTGTGTCCAGTTCTGGGTACCGCATTTCAAGAAAGATGTGGAGAAATTGGAAAGGGTCCAGAAAAGGGCAACAAGAATGATCAAAGGGCTACAGAACACAACCTATGAAGAAAGACTGAAAGAATTGGGCTTGTTTAGTTTGGAAAAAAGAAGACTGAAGAGAGATATGATAGCGGTTTTCAGGTATCTAAAAGGGTGTCATAAGGAGGAGAAAACTTGTTCTTCTTGGCCTCTGAGGATAGAACAAGAAGCAATGGGCTTAAACTGCAACAAGGGAGGTTTGGGTTGGACATTAGGAAAAAGTTCCTAGCTGTCAGGGTGGTCAAACACTGGAATAAGTTGCCTAGGGAGGTTGTGGAATCTCCATCTCTGGTGCTATTTAAGAACAGGTTAGCTAAATGTCTATCAGGGATGGTCTAGACAGTACTTGGTCGTGCTGTGAGGACAGGGGGCTGGACTCGATGACCTCTCGAGGTCCCTTCCAGTCCTAGCATTCTATGGTTTTATGACACTGGCAAATGCTTTACCTGTGATCCTTGGTAATGAGATGCCTCTGTAATTGTTGCAGTCACTCTTGTCACCTTTGTTTTTATAGCGCGTGATGATGTTTGCGTCCTTCATATCATGTGGGACATCTCCTGCTCTCCAACATTTTAGGAGTAAATCATAGAGGATGGGGAAGAGCACAGCCTTGTTTGCCTTCAGGACTTCAGTTGGGATTCTGTCGTTTCCTGGTGCTTTTCCCTTTGGCAGTGAAGTTCAGCAGCTGCTTTGCAGGGCTGAGCCAGGCCTGTCTGCCAGGGCACCTGCTGCCACTGCTGCCTCCCTAGGGCACCCTCAGGAATGGGCACAGGGACTCCCCAGGGTTGCAGGAGAAACCACACAGGTATCAGTGGCTCCCAGTCCTTGGGGCACACAAAGCATGTACACCATGTGGAGCATGCACAGTACTGGCTGCGGTGGCTGCTGCCCTCACCCCACCCCCATGGACAGTCAGTTCTGCTCCTGGCTCATGACAGACAGTAAAAGAGGCCAATCACAGCGTGGGTAGATGGGGTCTGAGCACATGACAGGATCTGGTTGCCAGGCTGTAGGGGGATGGTTTGGCCCCAGGCTGCTCTCAGGGGGACAGGGTGGGATGTGGGGGGTGATGAAGAAAGAACGGGCTGATAGGGGGGAATCAAGGCAGACCTATAGGATGAGCAGGGGCAGGGCTGCACTAGAGGGAACCAGTGGGGCAGGGGTCAATGGGAGGGAAAAGGGGGAAATTCCCCAGAGCTGAAGAAGTGGGTCTCTCCCACAAAAGCTCATCACCTAATAAATCATTTTGTTAGTCTTTAAGGTGCCAAAGGATGGCTTGTTTGCTTTGTGAAGATGCAGACTAACATGGGCACCTCTCAGGTTCCAAATCGCTGCTCTCGGTGTCTGCACTGTTCCAGGTGCCAGTATTTCACCCTGTGGGGAAATCAGAGCACAGACACGTATCACCAGTAAATCTCCTCCATATGGTGGGCTTTCTCAGCTCACAGGAGCTGTGTGTGGTTGCAGGGTGACTGCTCCACAGGCATCTTTCTATTACAAGTAACACTCAAGAACCCCCCTAGATGGGGATGTGTCTGAAATACAGACTGTGAGCAGTGAGCCTGTCTCTGCATACCTGGGGGGCGGGGTGGTTTCACCTAGTTCATAGCACTTAGTTTTGTCCAATAGCACAGGGAACCTTTTCAAACAGACAGACCTGCCCATCCTGTGTCCCTGGCCAGCCAGCAAAGGGCAGAAAGGGCAGTGCTGACTTTGGGAAGTGTGAAAGACCACCACTCAACTCAGGTGAGGGGGCCAAGGGGTGAAGGTGATGGACTGCTAATCCATTGTGTGCTGCATGCATGCATTCAAATCCCATCCTCATCAAGTATTTACAGTTGCCTTCCCACCGAAGTTTCTTCAGTTCAGTGCCAGGCCCATTCTGTGATTCTGCTTCCTACCCACCTCATCCCCAAGCCTCCGGGCTCGTTTGCTGTGCAGATTCCAAGCACAAGGCAGCTGTGTGAGGTTGAGCTGGGCCTGCTAGAATAGAATAGGGGTGGGACAGGTTTGTTGGCCCTGACAAGGCCCAGCCTGTTTCCTATGTCAGCTTAACAGTGCTATCTTCATCCTTGTCCCTGGCAGTGCTGCTGCCTGGGGTTGAGCAGGGCCCCAAACACAGCAGGGGATAGCAGTGCCCCAGCCAGGCAAGGAGGGGAGAGCCCTGGATCAGCAGCAGACAGTGACATGTGCAGCTGCCTGTGAAGGAAGTGCCTATCCCCAAGGCTGTTTCAGGGGTTCTAGTCTCTCCCAGCTCCTGGGCTGGGCTGTGCAGAGCCAGGAAAGGGACAGTGGGGTTTACAGGGGGTTTTACTTCCCAGCAGGATAAGGAAATTTCCAGGGGGAAGTAAAGGGAAGCCACAAGAAGGTCTCAGGCTGCTCCCACACAGTGCAGCTGCATCAGTTCAGCACTAGGGGCATCTGGGGGGTGAAGGGAATTACCACTGGGGCGGGGGCAGAGCTGGGTGTGCCTGGGAGTGAGAATCTCCCTATCATTCACTAGCATGTGCACATGGTATGCAGGGGCAGGGCTGTTGGGGGTCTCTGCAGAGGCAGTTCTGGGGCAGAAGCTGCTCCCTCAGACAGAGCAGAACATAGCTCCTGCATGCTCAAGGAATTGCTCCTGAGTTACAAACATGCTGCAGTGCATTGGGGGATTGCACTGGAGGCTTGAAATGAATTTAAACACTTAATATTTTCTTCTGCAAATGTACAAGCACAGAGCAAACCCCTCCCAGCACCAGTACACGCAGGCAGGGGCATTTGGAAAAGTTGTTCTGATGCTGGCTGTGGCACCCAGAGGCTGTTCCTACTAGGCCTCCTGGGCAGGAGCGACCAGGGAGCGTAGCGGACAGGGAGCTGCTGACAGGGGAGTTTAAGAGGGAGTTTGACAGAGGGAGTCTGGCAGAAGGGAGGCCTACGATGGTCAGGAAGACCCGCAACACCTGTGCCACCACTACTGCGGTCTCCTCCACCTCTGCCTGCAGCCAGACAGACTGCCTTACCATGGATGCCTCTACCCAGACCCTGGTGTGGCCTTGCAAGAACTGTGCCTTGCAAGTTCCAGTTACAGATATCCAGGCTGGGGAGACCGTTCGGTGTGATAGGTGCCTGCTGGTGGAATCTCTCAGGCAGCAGGTGGGAGAGTTACAGGAGGAGGTGTCCATGTTGAGGAGTATCCGAATCCATGAGCAATTCCTAGATAGTATTCATCTGGAGTCTGCTGAGGTGACTGTCCCAGTGTACAGGAAGGCTGATAAACCACTGGTGGAGAAAGAGGTAGACTAGGGTGGGCACTGGCAGCTGGTTACTTCTGGCAGCAGGCAGTGTTCCACCCCTGGACAGAACCCTCCCACTGTGGTACGGGAAAACCGTTATGCTGTACTTGCTATGGGAGATGAGTCGCCCAGTACAGAAGAGGAGAAGCCTCGTACCCCGGAGGCTGAGAAGTCTCTTGCCACCACTGCAAGAAGGAAACGCAGAGTAGTGGTGGTCGGAGACTCTCTTTTGAGGGAGATGGAGGCACCCATCTGTCGCCCTGACATTTCGTCTTGGGAGGTATGCTGCCTGCCTGGGGCCTGTATCCGAGATGTTACAGAGGCATTGTCGAGGATTGTCCGGCCCTCAGACTACTATCCCATGCTTCTCATCCATGTGGGCACTAATGATACTGTGAGGTGTAATGCTGAGCAGGTCAAGAGTGACTACAGGGCTCTGGGGGCACGGGTGAAGGGGTTTGGCGCGCAGGTGGTATTCTCTTCAATCCTTCCTGTTGCAGATAGGGGCCCAGGCAGAGACAGGTGCATCCTAGAGGTGAATGCCTGGCTGCGTGGATGGTGTCGCCGGGAAGGCTTCGGTTTCTTCGACCATGGGATGCTATTTCAGGAAGGACTGCTAGGCAGAGATGGCATTCACCTTTCGAGGAGGGGGAAGACCATATTCGGACACAGACTTGCTAACCTGGTGAGGAGGGCTTTCAACTAGGATTTCCGGGGACAGGGGAGCAAAGCCCGAAGGTAAGTGGAGAACATGGAAACCTGGGAGATGGGTTGGAAGTAGGAGGGAGCATGGGCAACAATGTCAGAGTAAAAAGAGGGCCAGGAAAAAACTGGGGGGAAAGTTCAAATCAATATCTAAGATGCCTATATACCAATGCAAGAAGTATGGGTAATAAGCAGGAAGAACTGGAAGTGCTAATAAATAAATACAACTATGATATCATTGGCATCACAGAAACTTGGTGGGATAATACACATGATTGGAATGTTGGTATTGAAGGCTACAGCCTGGTTAGGAAAGATAGACAGGGAAAAAAGGGGGGAGGTCTTGCCTTATATATTAAAAATGTACGCACTTGGACTGAGGTGGAGATGGACGTGTTGCGAGTCTGTGGGTTAGTTTAAGAGGGGTAAAAAACAAGGGTGATGTCCTGTTAGGACTCTACTATAGGCCACCTAACCAGGTGGAAGAGGTGGATGATGCTTTTTTTAAACAACTAACAAAACCATCCAGAGCCCAGGATCTGGTGGTGATGGGGGACTTTAACTATCCAGATATATGCTGGGACACTAATACAGCAGGGCACAGACTATCCAATAAGTTCTTAGACTGCATTGGAGACAATTTTTTATTCCAAAAAGTTGAAAAAGCCACCAGGGGAGAAACTGTTCTGGATTTGATTTTAACAAATAAGGAGGACTTGGTCGAGAATTTGAATGTGGGAGGCTGCTTGGGTGAAAGTGATCATGAAATCATAGAATTCACAATTCTAAGGACTGGTAGGAGGGAAAATAGCAAAATAAAGATGATGGATTTCAGGAAGGCAGATTTTGGTAAACTCAGAGAGCTGGTAGGTAAGATCCCATGGGAGGAAAAACTGAGGGGAAAAACAACTGAGGAGAGTTGGCAGTTTTTCAAAGAGACATTTTTAAGGACCCAAAAACAAGCTATTTCCCTATGCAGGAAAGATAGTAAATATGGGCAAAGACTGCCTTGGCTTAACAAGGAGATCCTGCATGATCTCAAACTAAAAAAGGAATCCTATAAAAAATGGAAACTAGGACAAATTACAAAGAATGAACATAGGAAAATAACACAGGAATGCAGGAGTAAAATTAGAAAGGCTAAGGCACAAAATGAGCTCCAACTAGCTACAGGCATAAAGGGTAACAAGAGGGCCTTTTACAAATATATTAGAAACAAGAGGAAGACCAAGGACAAGGTAGGGCCATTGCTCAGTGAGGAGGGAGAAACAGTAACGGGGAACTTGGAAATGGCAGAGATGCTTAATGACTTCTTTGTTTTGGTCTTCACAGAGAAGTCTGAAGGAATGCCTGACATAGTGAATGCTGGTGGAAAAGGGGTAGAGTTAGTTTTTGAAATAAAAAAAGAACAAGTTAAAAACCATTTGGAAAAATTAGATGTCTGCAAGTCACCAGGGCCTGATGAAATGCATCCTAGAATCCTCAAGGCGCTGATAGAAGAGGTAGCTGAGCCTTTAGCTCTCATTTTTGGAAAGTCCATGGGAGACAGGAGGGATTCCAGAAGACTGGAAGAGGGCAAATATAGTGCCCATCTACAAAAAGGGGAATAAGAACAACCCAGGAAATTACAGGCCAGTCAGCTTAACTTCTGTGCCAGGAAAGGTAATGGAGCGGGTAGTTAAGGAAGTCATCTGCAAGCACTTGGAAGGCAGTAAAGTGATAGGGAACAGCCAGCATGGTTTTGTAAAAAACAAATCATGTCAAACCAACCTGACAGCTTTTTTTGACACGATAACGAGACTCGTAGATAAGGGAGAAGCAGTGGATGTGGTATACCTAGACTTTAGTAAAGCATTTGATACGGTTTCGCATAATATTCTTATCAACAAACTAGGCAAGTCCAACTTAAATGGGGCTGCAATAAGATGGGTGCATAACTGGCTGGCTAATCGTACCCAGAGAGTAGTTGTTAATGGTGCTCAATCCTGCTGGAAAAGCATAACAAGTGGGGTTCCGCAGGGGTCTGTTTTGGGACCAGTTCTGTTCAATATCTTCATTAATGATTTGGATATTGGCATAGAAAGTACACTTATTAAGTTTGCAGATGATACCAAGCTGGGAGGGGTTGCAACTACCTTGGAGGATAGGGTCATAATTCAGAATGATCTAGATAAATTGGAGAAATTGTCTGAAGTAAACAGGATGAAGTTTAATAAGATAAATGTAAGGTGCTGCACTTAGGAAGGAATAATCTGTTTCACACATACAGAATGGGAAAAGACTGCCTAGGAAGGAGTACAGCAGAAAGGGATCTAGGGGTTCTAGTAGATCACAAGTTAAATATGAGTCAACAGTGTGATGCTGTTGCAAAAAAAGCAAACATGATTCTGGGATGCTTTAGCAGGTGTGTTGTGAACAAGACACGAGAAATCATTCTACCGCTCTACTCTGCGCTGGTTAGGCCTCAGCTGGAATATTGTGTCCAGTTCTGGGCACCCCAATTCAAGAAAGATGTGGAGAAATTAGAGAAGGTCCAGAGAAGAGCAACTAGAATGATAAAAGGTCTGGAGAACATGACTTATGAAGAAAGGCTGAAAGAATTGGGCTTGTTTAGCTTGGAAAAAAGAAGATTGAGGGGGGACATGATAGCGGTTTTCAGATATCTTAAAGGGAGTCATAAGGAGGAGGGAGAAAACTTGTTCTTCTTGGCCTCTGAGGAGAGAACAAGAGGCAATGGACTTAAGCTGCAGCTAAGGAAGTTTAGGTTGGACATTAGGAAAAAGTTCCTAACTGTCAGGGTGGTCAAGTACTGGAATAAGTTGCCAAGGGAGGTTGTGGAATCTCCCTCGCTGGAGATATTTAAGAACAGATTAGATAGATGTCTATCAGGGATGGTGTAGATAGTGGTCAGTCCTGCCGTCGGGGCAGGGGACTGGACTCAATGGCCTCTCGAGGCCCCTTCCGGTCCTAGTGTTCTATGATTCTATGATTCTATCTAAGGGCTATCTGGAGACTTGAACCCATCACATGGGTACTATTAGCAGCACTCTGTAAGGAATCTAATGCACAGTCTCAAGGGCGGACCAGGAGGTGTGCTGCTGCAAATCAACAACTCCTGTGAAGGTGGAGGAAGACGCCCCACTGCCTTGTGGGTTATCCTGGGAAGGAGTAAGGCTAAGGGAGTAAACCCTGACAGAAAATCCAGAGGGGAATCCTAAGGCGGTTCTGTGTCAACTTCTAGCATTGTCTCGGCAACTCCTGCAGCTGAGCTGGTACCAAACGTAGAGGTTATCCTTTCCTTTGGACTATATCAGTAAAGCCGAGAGTCGGGGCCTGGTGTCTGGGCAGCCCAGGGTCTCCATAAAAATTGCCCAGGCTCACGCCTGGAGAGGTACTCCAGCATCGTGTAACGGCGTTGAACCAACATGGGAGGCAACAGATACCGGCTATAAGCTCTTGCTCGATTGGCATAGAGAACGAGTGCCAGGGGTTGCTGCCGACGATGGGAGAGATCATCGCATCTCATTGGACAGTCACCGCTCGCCTTAAGCTGGGAAGCCTGCAGCCAGTAGGGTACTGTCTCGCCACAGTTCACTTGTCTCACTGGGTGCATGAGGCTTAAGGTTCCCAAACCTGACAAGTGACTGAAATGAGTACCAGACAAACCAACAAGAAGATTATCAAGAAAAAGAAATCATCAAAGTTTCAGGCTTACTTGTTGGAATGTACGGACCATGTTGACTGGTTTGACTAAAGATCTTCAGGACATCAGAGACATCTGAAAGACAGCTGTCATCAACGAGGAACTGAAGAGGCTCCAAGTTGACATCGCCACTTTGCAGGAGATGCGACTTGCAGCTTCGGGATCCCTAAAGGAAAAGGGCTACACCTTTTTCTGACAGGGCAAAGCCCAAGAGGAACCCAGGGAGCATGGTGTCGGCTTTGCCATCAGAAACACCCTTCTGCAAATGGTGGAACTAGTCACGGGTGGATCAGAAAGACTCCTTCAGGTCAAACTTCAAACCTGCACTGGTCCCGTCCACCTGATCAGTGCTTATGCTCCAACCCTGAACGCCACACCAGAAGCAAAGGACAAGTTCTATGATGAGCTCAGTGCCACCATAGTGCAAATACCTGCTCATGAACAATTGTACCTTTTGGGTGACTTCAGTGCAAGAGTTGGAGCCGATCGTGACTCATGGCCCTCTTGCCTAGGTCACTTTGGTTGGGGAAAATGAATGACAATGGACAGCGTCTCCTCGAACTTTGCATGTACCACAATCTGTGCATCACAAACACATTCTTCTGAACCAAGCCACAGCACAGAGTGTCATGGAGACACCCATGCTCGAAACACTGGCACCAATTAGACTTGATCATCACCAGATGCGACAACCTCAAAAACATCCTCCTGACACGCAGCTACCATAGTGCCAACTGCGATACAGATCATTCGCTAGTCTGCTCCAAGCTCAAGCTGAGACCCAAGAAACTGCACCATTCTAAACCAACTGGAAGGCCCCACATTGATGCCAGAAAGATGGCAAACTCAGAAAAAGCTGAAATGTTCAGAGAGACCCTTGTGGAGATGGCAGCATCTGAGGGACACAATCTACAATGTGGCCTTGTCAGTGTTTGGAAGAAGAGCTGGAAACACAAATGACTGGTTCAAAGCTAACTCTGATGACATGATTTCAGTCATTGAAAAAAAGTGTGCTGCACTTCTGGAGTATAAACACTCACTGAGTCAGAATACCCAGCAAGCACTCAGAGTAGCCAGAAAAATAGTACAGCAGACAGCCAGGTGCTGTGCCAATGACTACTGGCTTAAGCTATGCAGCAGTATCCAGACCTGTGCTGACTCTGGTAATCTCAGGGGAATATACGAGGGCATAAAGAAGGCAATGGGACTCATCCAGAACAAGACGGCACCTCTGAAATCCAAATCTGGTGAAGTCATCACTGACAAAGCCACACAGATGGAGCGATGGGTTGAGCACTACTCCAAGCTGTACTCATGCGAGACCACTGTGGTTGATACAGCCCTCAACACCGTCGAGCTCCTGTCAGTCATGGACGAGCTGGATCAGGAACCAACTGTGGTCGAATTGAAGAAAGCTATTGACAGCACTGCAGTAGGAAAAGCCCCAGGCCAGGATGGTATACCACCAGAGGTAATCAAGTGTGCCTTGGACGCACTCCTGGAACCCCTACATGAGCTGTTGTGCTTGTGCTGGAGAGAGGGTGAGGTTCCACAGGATATGTGGGACACCAACATTGTAACCTTGTATAAGAACAAAGGAGACAGAAGTGACTGCAACATTTACCGTGGAATCTCCCTCCTAAGAATCACTGGTAAATTGTTGACTTGTGTCATCCTCGGCAGACTCCAGAAGCTCGCTGAGAGGGTGTATCCTGAATCCCAGTGCGGATTCTGCACCAAGAGATCTACCATTGACATGGTCTTCTCTCTGAGGCAGCTGCAGGAGAAATGCAGAGAGCAGAGGAAGCCACTCTATGTCGCCTTCTTCAACCTGACCAAGGCTTGCAACTCAGTCAGTAGGGATGGACTGTTTAAATTGCTCCACAAGATAGGCTGTCCACCACAGCTACTCAAGATGATCCAGTCTTTCCACAAAGACACAAGAGGAACCATCCGATATGATGGCACATCATCGTCTGCCTTCAGCATCAGGAGTGGCGTCAAACAAGGATGCGTCCTTGCACCGACATTGTTCGTGATCTTCTTCACACTCCTCCTGAAGCATGCCTTTGGATCCTCAACAGAGCGCATCTTTTTGCGCACAAGATCTGATGGGAAACTGTTTAATCTTGCAAGGCTGAAGGCTAAGTCTAAGGTGCGGGAAATGCTCATTAGAGACATGCTGTTCGCAGACAACGCTGCTGTAGTGACACACACAGAAGGCCAGCTTCAAAAACTGCTGGATCAGTTTTCCAAAGCATGCAAGGACTTCGGGCTTACCATCAGCCTAGAGAAGACAAATGTACTTGGTCAGGACGTTGCTGAATCCCCATCAATCAGCATTGACAATTACACGCTAGAGGTCATCCACGAGTTTACTTACCTCAGGTCCACCATCACCGACACCCTGTCGCTGGAGTCTGAGCTAAACAGGAGGGTTGGAAAAGCAGCCACAACTCTGTTCAGACTTAGCAAGAGAGTGTGGAACAACAAGAAGCTGTACACTCACACCAAAATGCAAGTCTACTGAGCCTGCATCCTCAGCACCCTCCTCTACGGCAGCTAGTCTTGGACCTTGTACGCCTGCCAGGAAAAGAGGCTGAATGTCTTCCACTTGCACTGCCTCAGGTGCATTCTTGGGATATCATGGAAGGACAGAGTGTCCAACAACACTGTCCTCGAGCAAGCTGGAATTCCAACCATGCATGCCCTCCGCTGGCTTGGCCACGTCCACAGAATGAATGATGGAAGGATCCCAAAAGACATCCTGTACGGCGAGCTAGCCTCTGGCAAAAGACCTCCCAGACACCCCCAATTGCGCTACAAAGACGTCTGTAAGAGGGACCTCAAGGAGGTAGACATCGACCCAGACAGTTGGGAAGAGCTGCCAGTCGACTGCAGCAGCTGGAAGCAGGAACTACACAAGGGCCTTCAGAAGGGCGAGATGAAGATCAGACAGCTGGCAGAGGAGAAGCGAGCCTGTAGAAAGGACAGCAAGGACCTGCCAGACACCCACTACATATGCAGCAGATGTATCAAGGACTGTCACTTTCATGTGGGCCTCCACAGTCACAGTCAACGCTGCAAATGACGATCTTAAATGGAGTTACGAAGGGTGCGATCCATAGTCTATACCGACTGAAGGATGCCTTGGACCTTGGATTCTTCTAAGGAGCTGCTTTTTCCAGCCCACAAGAAGTAGTATCACAAGTGCCCCTTTCGGAAAGGGTTCACAGGCAGCTGCAGGGACCTTGTTGCCTCTGGAATGAGACAGGTGGGTCAGAACAGTTGATTAGCCAGAGGGGACTTAGCTCACATGGCAGAGTGCTCCCTTAGTATGTGTGAGGCAGTGGGATCCATACCCACATTCTTCCTGGAAACACTGTCCTTACACCTTTTCTTCCAAGGCAGTGCCAAGCCAGGGGATAAGCACCTCCAGTGCCCCCTTTCTACGTGTTTGCCCTATCACCCAAAAAAGCCCGCGCGGGGTAGAAAGCTGCGGAGCCTCAGCCTTCCTGGGCCTGAAAGATTTTTGTTGAAAAAGGTTAATCTGGGTCACTTCCTCCTTGAGGAAATCACCAGCTGAATTTCTGTTTCCCTGGGTGGGGGTGAAGGAGGGTCACTTTCAGCTCCTGCAGCAGATCAGGTTTGGCATCTGGCTTTGGGTTCATGCAGCTGTTTGCTGCACAAGCACAAGCACAATGCAACATCAGCAACCATAACAGCAAGAAGAGCCATTATTTCCAAATTCAGTAAAAATAATTCAAGCTACAATGCATGTAAATACAAGACAGTACTTAATAAATAACATCAAACCATTCTTTAGGTAACCGCGATTTTAAGAACTGTGCACACACAATGAGGGTGGAGGGTTTTTTTTACTTTGCAATTACAGCTTCAGCAGCCACAAAGAAGTCCTTAAAAAGCTGCATGTGGCTCCAGAGCCGCATGTAGCAGACCCATGTGAAGTTGAGTCTAGACTTGATTAGAACCTTAACAAGCTGCTGGCTGAGTGATGTCCTGTGACCAGAACCTGCTGGGCCAGGTCCCAGGCCAGCTTTATGGACAAAGTGGGCTATAGTAATGTTCCAGTAAGATTAAAGGAAGACAAGGGCTGATTCTCCTGCCCATGCTGAGTCTCAGCAGCAGAGCACCTGGGCAGGGAGAACAAGCCCTTTGTCTCACACCAAACAACCTAGCACAATCTTTATGAGTCTTGTGGTACTGTTGATTTTTAAAAGAGTTTACTATGCTCCCAACCTACACTGCTGCACAAGTGATACTGCTGCAAGCCAATGCTCTGCAGCCCCTGGAAAGTTTGCTGGAGGAAAAGGGCTGTCTAGACAATGTCCCTGAGCCTGTGCATTAGGTCTGGTGCCCCAACACCTCTCTGTTCCTTGGCACAATAGGAATGCCAGGCTAAGACTGGGGACTGAAGTGCCCAGCTGCCATTGCAATGAATGGGTGTTGTGCTGTTAAATCATCTGTGTAGCTCTGCAGCACCTCCCCCTGGAGAATTACAGAAGATCTTGGGAGGAAATTTTCAAAAGCACCAACTGCCCTAAGCGCCCAAGTCCCATTGTCAAAGGAAACTTTGGCCTGAATCCGCACAGGGACTTGGTTGTTGTGATGCTCAGTGTCATGGTGCCTCACTTTTAGCACCTAAACAATCACTGAGAAGGAACAGAGAGGTAGCTGTGTTAGTCTGTACTCCAACAAAACAAAGCAGCAGAAATGTAGCACTTTAAAGACTAAAGTCCCATGAAAGCTCATCACCGAATAAATAATTTTGTTAGCCTTTAAAGTGCTACATTTCTGCTGCTTTGTTTTGTTTAATCACTGAGAACATCAGCACAGCTGACCTGGCTCAGACCAATGGCTTTTGACCGTGGCCAAGGCCAGATGTCCTAGAGGGAATATGCAGAACAGGGCAGTTACTGAACAATCTAGCCTTTGATGTCTGGTTCCAGCATCCAGCAGTCAGAGTGTTAGGGACCCCTGCAGCACATGGCTGTGTCTCTAACTGACTTGGCTAAGAGCATTGGTGGACATTTCCCCAGGAACCCATCTAATTCCTGTCTGAACCACTTCCATGTTTGGCCTTCAACTCCCAGTGTCCCCCAGCAGTGAGTCCCAGGGACTGAGTGTATGATGAGCTGCTGCCTTTGTCTGCTTTAGATCTACTGCCTCCTTGCCCTGGGCCTTGTGTTATCTGAGGGGAGTTAAACTTCCCTGGTCACTATCTACATACCAGGCGGGAGTTTACAGAGAGGGGTCTCCAGCCTTTTAATGAAAGTGCAGTCTAGGACCTCCCTCAAACCCAAACACCCTTGTTTCCCTTCTTGCCTCCCCTCCCACTACCCTGAGGCCTCATCCTGCTCACAACCATGCCCCCTCCCTTCCCTCACCCTTACTGTCTCTGGGCTGGGACAGGGTAGAGATTCAGGAATGGGTGCAGGCTCTGGCCTTGGGCCAAGGGGTTCAGAGTGTGGGAGGAGCTCCAGGCTGAACCTGGAGTAGAGGTTTTGGTGCAGGAAGTGCTCGGGGCTGGGGCAGGGGTTCAGGGTGAGGGCTGTGGTTTGTGTTGAAGCAGAGACCACCATTTTATGTCACTGCCATTTTGTGTTAAGGTCAAAGCATGTGGTTTATTAATGTTAAGGTGGAGAACAACTCCATATAGGGTAGCCCGTTGGCTTACCCTATCAAGTGTATGTTACTGTGCAGGGTACAAGCATGGAGCCAGTTGACTGGTTGTTTTGTATCTCTTGTGTATGAACTATACAAGCACTGATACATTCTGTTGGTGGGCAGAACTCACTGCACAGCCTGGGAGAACCCACTGTTAGGCCTGTCTGGATGTCTGTGTGTGTGCCTTCTCTTTCTTTGCAACGTTGCTGGTAAATAAAACTTGTTTACTTTCTTCAGTAGTCTCCTAAAATAATTGAAGCTTCAGTTTTGCTTCGACAATTACCTGGAGGCTCCAGCAAGATCCCAACGCCTGGTCACTGTGGTCCGGAGGCGACTGCTCCGGGCTGACAACACCCCAGCGCGCAATTCTAAGGTAAGGAGAAGCCATTTAAAATTCTCCAGAGGGGTGCTTCAGCCTTGGGGAGCCATCCCATCTTGCTGTGGTCCAGCGTCTGGGATCTGGACTGTTTAATTGACACTACTGGGTACTCTAAGAAATTTTAAGATTTTAAGGAAAAAAAAAAGACTCAGGCGGCTATAGGCTGGTGGGTCAAGGAAGACTCAGGTGGCAATAGGCCGGTACGTCTGGGAAGACTCAGGCGGCCATAGGCCGGTGGGTCTTGGAGGGTCAGGCAGCTTAATAGGTGGCCCTTATTTGTATAGTCTTACCTTTAAGCTTGTCTTTTCTTCTTCGGGGTGGCCCAGGGCTGTCTTCTTGGTTGGTCCGACCGCCCCAAGTCCACTGCCAAGGGAAAACCCATTGGCCAGAGAAAACTTGAATGCGAGGGGACTGACCTTGACAGACATGTCTCTACCGTGCATCCTCTGTTTGCCTGTTGTCTACTAAGATATGAGAAATAACCAGATTTCAGTATAAAAGGAATGGAGGCAGGTGACTATTGGAGTCAGCACCCCAAAAGGTAACTGAGGCAGGTGACTATTAGAGTCGGTGCCCCGATAGTCCAGACTTTAAAATGGGCACAGGCCCATCTAAAAAGGTACCTAGGCCCCCTAAGGGCACCCCTGCGGCATACATGTTCGATCATTATGGGCCTCTCAATAGCGTCCGAGGATCTCACTTCACTGGACAAGTGGTTCAAGCCATCTCTAAGTATTTTTGCATCCAGCAGAACTTACACTGCCCACACCACCCACAAAGTGCAGGAGCAGTAGAACGGAAAAATGGAATACAGAAAAATAAACTAGCCAAATCTACACAGAAACAGGCCATGAATGGCCAGATGCTTTACCCATTGCCCTGATGTCTATGAGGTCCACGCCAGACAGAAAGACCAGACTAACCCCATATGAAATTGTAATGGGTAGACCTATGAGAGCCCTTACCTCCTGGGATAAAAGGGGTATTGACTGTGAGCTCATCTTGAAAAATGAATATGTTATGAGTTTTTGCAAAGCCCTCATGAGTTGTTTGCAGTCCTATCATTTTCAGGTAAAGGAAGCCTTCACGGACAAACCCACAGGACCTTGTCATGACCTGCAACCGGGTGACTGGGTGAACATCAAAATCCACCAGAGAAAGTCCTGTTTAGAGCCATGTTGGATTGGAGCCTGCCAGATTCTTCTTGTAACAAATACTGCTGTCAAATGTGAAGGAAGAAAGACCTGGGTACACACATCACATTGCAAAAGGTCCACTCAACCACGAATGTCTCATCAGGGACATGCCAAACGCACATAATAAGGCTGCCTCCAAACCAGGGTGAGCCTAGCACCCCTGAGACCCCACCTGGATCCCTAAAGTACAACTTAAGAGCAAAAAGCAAAACAGCCTCTTAAGAAAGGCCTAGAAGGAACCTTACCCTGGGAGAAGAAGCTCCGCTGGGCTGAGATTTCCTGTGGCCAGGTGTGGGCTGAATGCCTGAGTTGTATTATCCCTTAGGGAGAACCTTTGAATCCAGGAGAGGATGCAGCCCCTGAGGATGATTTGCACCCTCTGGATTTCTTGAGGCTGCACAGCAGACCCAGACTGCGGTGCACTCCCTGTTGTAGTTCAAACCACTCCTCACCTTCAGCTGGTGGCCCCTGAAAGCCTGAGTGCATTGGAGTGTGAGGAATAATTCTGCATGCCTTAAACAAGTGGAGGTTACAACAGCAGGTTGCTAGGTTGCAAGTGGAGGTTACTAGGCCCTAATGGGGTAGTACAAGGACGCTAAGGCCATGTCTACACTAGCCAAAAACTTCAAAATGGCCATGCAAATGGCCATTTCGAAGTTTACTAATGAAGCGCTGAAATACATATTCAGCTCCTCATTAGCATGCTGGCAGCCGTGGCACTTCGAAATTGACGCAGCTCGCCGCCATGCGGCTTGTCCAGACGGGGCTCCTTTTCGAAAGGACCCCGCCTACTACAAAGTCCCCTTATTCCTATGAGCAGATGGGAATAAGGGGACTTCAAAGTAGCCGGGGTCCTTTAGAAAAGGAGCTCTGTCTGGACGAGCTGCGCAGTGGTGAGCCGCATCAATTTCGAAGGCCGCGGCCGCCCGCATACTAATGAGGCACTGAATATGTATTTCAGCGCTTCATTAGTAAACTTCAAAATGGCCATTTGCATGGCCATTTCGAAGCTTTTGGCTAGTGTAGACGTAGCCTAAAGGAACTATGTCCGTTGTGAACCTGTTACTTTAAATGTTGTCGTCCTTTTTACCCCTAGCTGGACAGCTTACAATCAGAATGCCTTTATAGCCACTGCTGTACAGATTGCCAAAGACTTCAACCAGTCTAAATGTTGGGTATGTTCTTTAATGCCTAGCCATTCCCATGCGGGCATCCCTATGATTCCCATATTGTTGATTGCCTGAAACCTAACAGGTACCCAAAGACCATTCAATCAGGGATATTCAAATGATACATGGATGAGTGTAAAAGCCAGCTGTACTGACTACTTGCATGTAGTGCAGAAGGTAGACGAGTGGTGTTAGGTCTATAATGGAACTGAAGAACTGGGAAAAAGTAAGTGTAATAACTGTGGTAAAAGGTGGTCTCTGGATGGGAGATTATCCAAATGGCACCTGGGTAAGGGAAGTAAAGAATTATTGGTCCACCTGGAATGAATCCACCTCTAAATCAGTCAGAGGCCTGTGGTGTGATCCCATAGACGGAGCATGGAATTGCTCAGGATCACCAACAGCCGCATCCTTTACGGGCTACTACTCAGGTTGGCTAAACAGATATATGACAAACTACTGCAACATTACCTTTCCTGCCTTTACTGGGCATTATTTTGTATGCGGTCACAGGGCTTATAAGCAATTACCAGCTAAATGGAGTGGAATTTTTTATCCAGCCTATGTTATACCTGCAGTACAGATAAGAACGAATTTACCTCAGGAAAAAATCCACAACATGAGAGATTTAGACTCTGCTAGGAACAAAATGCAGAACAGGTCACCAATGACATATTCTGAAGTAATACAGTGGTCCTTCCTCCCACCTGTGGGTGTAGCAAGATTGTGAGGAGCAGTCGTCCATTTACAAGCTGTCTTGGAGGTAGTTGCCAATGAGACGGGAAGCCCTAAAGGCTTTAGCAAAGGAACAAATGGCTATCAGACAAATGGTACTGCAAAATCGTATAGCCCTAGACATAGTCCTAGCAGCTAAGGGAGGCACCTGTGCCCTGGTAGGACAAGAGTGTTGTGTTTATATCCCAGATAACGACCACGAAGTATTAGAGAGGGCTGACCACATCATGAAACTAGCTTTCACCTCCCCTGAGCAGCCATGGGATTTGTGGTCCTGGCTGACGGGGCCTCTAGGTGTCATGGGTCAACAAATTTTAAAGGGAATTCTTTTCATCTTTGTTATCGTTGTTGTATTGTATATCTGTTTCATGTTAATTAAATGCTGTGTCTCTTGCATAAGCAAAAGGATGGAACAAACTCTGAGTAAGGAAGAAATAAGAGTACTAGTATAAAGGCTTCAGGAGGAAAAAAGAGAAAGGGGAAAAGAGATATTGAACATGATGGATATATGTATATAAAATGGCCTTTATGTTGTCATAAATGACAAAAGGGGGGATTGTTGAAGCAGAGACCACCATTTTATGTCACTGCCGTTTTGTGTTAAGGTCAAAGCATGTGGTTTATTAGTGTTAAGGTGGAGAACAACTCCATATAGGGTAGCCCGTTGGCTTACCCTATCAAGTGTATGTTACTGTGCCGGGTACAAGCGTGGAGCCAGCTGATTGGTTGTTTTGTATCTCTTGTGTGTGAAGCACTGTTACATTCTGTTGGTGGGCAGAACTCACTGCACAGCCTGGGAGAACCCACTGTTAGGCGTGTCTGGATGTCTGTGTGTGTGCCTTCTCTTTCTTTGCAACGTTGCTGGTAAATAAAACTTGTTTACTTTCTTCAGTAGTCTCCTAAAATTATTGAAGCTGCAGTTTTGCTTCGACACTTGGCACTGCTTACCTCAGGCAGTTCCCATGTGGTAGTGTGGGGCTGAAGCAGGTTCACGTCCCCCTGGCTCTTCCCCACACCAAATGTGGCTAGCAAGTCCAGCAATAGATCCTCGGGGAGAGAAGCACATGTCTCTGTGCATTTTCTGTGGTCAAGAAGCACTACCCCCACACTTCCTATTGGCCGTGGTTCCCTATCCATTGTCAATGGGAGCTGTTGGGGTGGTGCCTGCAGTCAAGGTCAGCATATGGAGACCCCTTGCACTGCCTTCCCCAGGTGCGGGAGGTACATGCCAGCCACTTCAGAAGTGATGCGGGGCCAGGGCTGGGGACTGTCTGTCTTAGCCCCACTGTGCTGAAACCTCCAGGATATGGAGCCCAATTCCTGGAGAGTCCAGGCCAGAGCTCTGCCCAAGGAGAACAAAAATCAGAGGAAATTAATTTTGTGGTGTGCACCAGCAATAGAAACCAAGAGTCTGGTGTGTATATAAATTATAACTCACTGCTCACTGAATGAAATTTCAGCATAAGAGAGAAACAAAAACAATGAAATGCACAGAACTGGGCACAGAGCTGTTGTGAGTGAGCGTTATGATATACACCCACAAGTGCAGCCTTGGGGTCCATTCCCCTTCCCATCACTGCATTAATGTGTCTCCATTCATGGTTTCTCCATTCCTTGGGGGGTGACACATGGAGAAGAGCTCAGCCATGCAAAGGGGCTGCCAGGGCTAGGACATGAGCCCTGCTGGGCTGGGGTGGGTGTGGCAGTGACGTCACAAGGGCCTTTGCAGCAACTCATCTGATTGGTTAAAGGAGGTGGGGAGGCAGTGACCTCACAGAGAGTCCATGGCAAGGGCCATGGGACAAGCTGCAGGGCAGGGTCCTTCTCAGAGGCTCCCAGGGCTTTGTCACAGGGAGTCTCCTTCCTGAGCCCTGGAGGCTGGAGGGAGAATTTAGGGTGAGGAACATGAGGACAAGCAGGAGCCTCTTTGGCCCATTCTTCTTTCCCATGACTAACTGCGCTGGATGGCAGGCATCCCTTCCAGTGGGGAAGGTCACAGCCTGATCCAGTTGGTGCTGGGCAGATTGAAGGCAGGGAAAACACTAGGCTAAAGTGCTGTCCACCCCAGTGGAACTGAACAATGAATGAATTTGAGTCCTCCTTTCAGCTCCCTTGGTCCAGAGCTGTAAAACACAACAGTCTGTGAGCCACTAATGACCCTTGCTCTGGAGAGGTAGTAACAAGCCATAGCCGTGTCTACACGTGCACGCTACTTCGAAGTAGTGGCACTAACTTTGAAATAGCGCCCGTCACGGCTACACGTGCCGGGCGCTATTTCGAAGTTAACTTCGACGTTAGGCAGCGAGACGTCGAAGTCGCTAACCCCATGAGGGGATAGGAATAGCGCCCTACTTCGACGTTGAACGTCGAAGTAGGGACCGTGTAGTCGTTGCGCGTCCCGCAACTTCGAAATAGCGGGGTCCGCCATGGCGACCATCAGCTAAGGGGTTGAGAGACGCTCTCTCTCCATTCCCTGCAGGGCTCTATGGTCACCATGTGCAGCAGCCCTTAGCCCAGGGCTTCTGGCTGCTGCTGCGGCAGCTGGGGATCCATGCTGCAGGCACAGGGTCTGCAACCAGTTGTCAGCTCTGTGTATCTTGTGTTGTTTAGTGCAACTGTGTCTGGGAGGGGCCCTTTAAGGAAGCGGCTTGCTGTTGAGTCCGCCCTGTGACCCTGTCTGCAGCTGTGCCTGGCACCCTTATTTCGATGTGTGCTACTTTGGCATGTAGACGTTCCCTCGCAGCGCCTATTTCGATGTGGTGCCGCGCAACGTCGAAGTTGAACATCGACGTTGCCAGCCCTGGAGGATGTGTAGACGTTACTCATCAAAATAGCCTATTTCGATGTTGCTACATCGAAATAAGCTATGTCGATGTAGGCTTCACGTGTAGACGTAGCCCATTTAACACAGAATGCTCTCTTTAAATATGTGTTCACTGTGTATGAAAAAGAAATGTGTTCTTCTGCCTGCTCTGGCTCTGCACTGAGGTAAATTGTGTTAACATCTGTGGTACAGAAGTGTATGAAGTGTTTGGGACAGCTAGCAACACCAGTGGGAGGCTAGAACAAGAGTTGCTCCAACAATTGTTTTTTGTGCATCTGCACCTCCTCCTGCCCAAATAACAAAGTCTTGTTTCCTAAGACTCTGGGACAAAACAGCCAAATGGAAAGAACCCAAGAGTCTGTCCATCTGTCTCTTGAAAATTTTCTGACCTGAAGGGATCTATCTCAAGACTTTTGAATTCTTTTATTGAATTCTGTGATCTCAGAGGTGTGTTCATTTAGTTGTGAATGGCACAGCTCGAGCTGGGTATATAAAAGAACGAGCTAAGTTCCTGGAGGAGAGGTGCCTTGATGGCTGTTACCCAGGACAGTCAGAGATGAACCCCCACCACTGCCACTCTGGATGGCCCTAGCCTCTGAGTGCCAGATGAGATGATACACCACAACACCTGTGAGGCTCTGTGGTGCAATGGGAAGCATGTTGGACTTTTAAGTTGTGATGGTTACTGTGTGCTAAGACCAGTCATTCAAAGGTTGTGGGTCCAAGTCCCACTAGGGTCACTTGAGTGATGATCAGGGCTCTTTTTGCAGCACAAGCAAACTCTGAATGTGTCTGAATGGGCCCAGGACAAGGGACACAGCTGGTCACCAGGAGCTACAAGTCTCCGCACAACATGCAGGTGTGCTTGCACCAGCTCCCCCAAGTAAGTGAAAAGGACAAATTCCTAGAGGAACCCCCTCCTCTACCTTCACTCATCCCCAGCTCCAGCCTGACCATGTCTGCTGCTGGTGCTTCCCTGGAAACTTTTCCAGGAGCACAGACCCAGCTGGCTGTATTTTTCTCCTGGAAGCCATGGGAGGAGGTTTGATCTCACTTTACTGGAACTGACAAGAGATCCAGTCCATGCAATAGGGCCCTTGGCTTTGCCTGTCCTATAGACTTTCTCCTCACTTGTCAGCTCTGTGCATAGGCATGGGGAGTAGGGGAGCCCCAGTATCACTTATGAGTGTCTGACAACTCTGTGCCAGCAGCTGGTTTGGAAACACCCAGGTTGGAGTTAGAGACAGTTAGTGCCAGTACATTCATGGCAGGACATTGGTTCTGTGGTCTTGCTGTGTGTTCCAGAGAAAATTCTTGAGTTCTGCACACTGGTGAAAGGAGATGGGCAGCTGGAGTCACCCAGCACTTCTCCCTCCTGACAGGCTGGTGTGTGTTTGAAAATTTTGAGGAGTAAAGGGACTTTGAAGTTGCCCAGGCACTTCAAAATGCTGGTGGGTGAGCTGTGGCTACACATGAGCTGGCACTTCGAAGTTGCTGGGGGGGAGAATTAATGAAGTGCTGCATGATTAATTATCTCCCTACACCTTACTTACCATCCTCCCTTCGAAGTAGGGAGGTAGTGTAGACAAGCCCTGAGAGAAATACTGAACATGGACTTTTCTAATGTGACTGGAGGGATTGGAATGAGGCTGGTTCTTGTGGCCAAAAAGGAGGTATATCAGGAGTGGGGTTTGAACCTGCATCTCCCAACAGAGATCAGAACACCCAAATAAGGGCAAGACAGAGCATTAGGTCAAGCACTTGAGAACATTTCACCATGCACACTACTCTGTAAGAGAGGATTAGGAGGGTACATAATCTGGCCATGATGGCTCAGTTAGCAGAGAATGCATTTGTGGGTTCAAGCCCCATTTTGGGCAGGTCTGTTCTTGCACTGATATTCTCAGTCAACACAGCAATTCTTTATTAGCTTTCACTGACATCTTGGCCTTAGGTGGCAAATGTCTGTTCTTGTCGTCAGCTGTAGTAGAAGTGAAGAGAGGCCAAAATGATATTTCCATCCTGCTTGGAGAGTGGAAGAGCATTTTCTTTTTTTTTCAGTTGTACCCCTGCCTGCTCAAAGAGGAAAAAAGAAAACTCTTCACCAGCTGACTGTTCCCCTTCAATGCTCTGTAGTTTCACATTGTTCTGCATTGGCTTCAGCTCTGCATTGGGCCTATGAATAAGCTACAAATATTCAGGGGAGAAAAAGGAAAGGAGGAGGCTGATATTTTGTACACCTTCATACAGACTCTGGACCTTTTCTTAGGAGACTGTAAGCTGCATCTCATTTTGTTGCTCCCAGGACTACTGCTCCTACTTCAAACTGGCACTACCATTCTCTAAGATGTTCAATTTAGCTACCTTCTCAACATGTTTCTTCTTTTTCTTTCAGCAGCTTTCATTTTTAGCTATTACACTAGAAATTTCTTTCTGGAAGTCACAGAGATCTGGACATCAGGGCAGCTGTTCAGTCTTCTCCAGTTCCTGTTTGAAGAGAGAGTTTTCTTACACCAGTAAAGAGAGTTTGAACCTTGACTTTAGACAGCTCTGCCTCCACGGTAGACACTAGAGTTGACGACTTCACTTTATATTCGTCCAGCTCCTCTTTCAGCTTTGATCACTCCCTTTCCCATTCTTCCTTGTACACTTCCCAACTTCCCTCTTTTGCCTGAGTAATCTTGCCAGCCGTTGATTGAGTTCTGCTTGGGTTTTTAAATACTTTTGGCTAAATTCTTCATTTTCAAAGTCTAGCTGCTAGTTTCTGGTTTTCAAATCTGTTTTCTCAGGTCTCAACCCTCTTCTGCATGGACACCTAGTCCTTTCTTATGGCCTTGATTTTTTGCCACATTTCTTCTTGAGGTCCATTTAGCTCCCTTAATTTCAGGTTCCTCATTTAACAGTGTTCTTTCCTCCTTCAGAAGAGTGTTTTCTTTTTGGAGTGCCTTTTGGTGTTTCCTCCAGCAATTCAAATCATAGCTCTTCCCTCTCAACAGCATACTTCTGCGTCAAGCTTTCAGCTGCTCCCAGAACCATGTTCTACCTCTTCCTTCCTGCAGGGTCTGTGCCAGAGCTCTCATCTTTTCTTCCAGCCAAACACCATTCTAGAGCAGCTCTTCCCACTATTGGTTAAAGCTCTTGGCATGGTTACAATCCCCTCTAACAGGTACAGAATTGTCAGTCTGGTAAAATCTTGGCAGAGCTGGTGCTGGCAAGCTTGTGGATATTTCATCCCCTCCAGCACTTGCTTTTCTTCGCACATCCAGGCCATGGCTACACTGCCCCTTCCTTTCAGAAGGAGCATGTAAATTATGGCCTTTCAAATATGCAAATGAGCTGCTGAATATTCCTATAATCACCTCATTTGCATTTTCAAACATCCCTAATTTACATGCCCCTTTGGAAAGCGAGGGGTACTATAGCCACTGCCCCACGGTTTGGGCTGGGCTGCATGGGAGTTGAGCCTGGTTTAATGAAAGCGGAATTTAAACCAAAAGTTGGATCTTCTCAACATCTCTAGTATCATGGGTCTCAACCTATTCACTATTGTAGGCTGCATATGAGACCCGCAGTGTGTTACCTGGACTGTGTCCAGTACTATCTGTATAAGGAATGTATCAGCAGGAGCTCAACACTGCTGAAGGATTTGGGAATGGGTCCTTTAGAGATCATTTGCATGAAAATGCAAAGGTGTGCATATTTAATGCCTTTCCAACAAAGCCTGATGGGTAGCCAGTGAGGCAATGGGGTTTTGTCTATTGTAAACAACACATTGCTGTAAAGTCACAATTTATACGATCACCCCGGGGCCATATCTACACTGTCACAAAACTTCAAAATGGCCGTGCTAATGGCCATTTTGAAGATTACTAATGAAGTGCTGAAATGCATATTCAGTACCTCATTAGCATGCCACCATCTGCAGCTCTTCGAAATTGCCACCTTTTGCTGCTGTGCGGCTGGTCCAGACGGGGGGTCCTTTTCGAAAGGACCCTGCCAACTTTGAAATCCCCTTATTCCTAAGAGCTGATAGGAATAAAGGGATTTTGAAGCTGGCAGGGTGTGATGGGGTTCAGGAGTCCCCCTGCACTGCACCCCGTCCGCTGGCAGGAGAGACTCTCACTCAGCAGGTACAACAGCAGGTTTATTAGGCAACAGATGTCCAGTTTCTCACAGAAGCAACAGCCTAGCAGCCAGAGACAGTCCTTCCAACCTGTCCTGGGGAGAAGACCCCGAGGGGTGCCCCTCTGGGGTGTAGCTTCCCCCTCCTCCCGCTGGCTGCCTTCCAGCTCTCCCTTTTCCCCCGCCTCTAACTGCCGCCCCCGATTCAAAAACCCCAGCTCAGCTCCTCCCTGCTCTTTGTTCAGGCAGAGGTGTTATCTGCCAGTTGTAGCCCCAGGGTCATCCTTAGCCACTGGGAGCTGCTGCTTGCCTCAGACATCCAGCCTGACTCACACATACACCCCCCACTCCATCACACAGGGTCCTTTCGAAAAAGACCACCGTCTGGATGAGTTGCGCAGGAGCAAAAGTGGCAATTTCAAAGAGCCGCGGCCAGTGGCATGCTAATGAGGTGCTGAATATGCATTTCAGCACTTCATTAGTAATCTTCAAAATGGCTTTTACATGACCATTTCAAAATATTTTGTCAGTGTAGACATAGCCCCAGTATGAGAGTTATGGAGTCTCACCAATACTTGAAGTTGTTGTGGGGGTACAGGATGGTAATCATCGCTGTGTGAGGTATGGATCACACAAGGCTCCCCTCATCTGAGCAGTGTGAGAAAAAAAAGCAGAAGGGGTAGGTCAGTGGTTTCAGCCTTTGCCTGCTAAACCCAGGATTGTGAGCTCAGTCCCTTCAGGGTCCCATCTGGGGCCAATAGATTTGATTTCTTAAGAAAGGCATAGTGCTCAGTCCTGCCAAAAAAGCAGGGGTTTGGACTTGATGACTTCCTTTAGTCCCTTCCAGTTTCATGAGATGCATATCTCCATATTAAAAAAAAGAGGAAGTGCTGGTTGACGTAATTGGCTGGAAGGGCTAAGCTTAACTGAGTTTTGGACGTACAGTCAAAGCCTGTTTTGACTAGTTCTTCCTTTTGAAAGATAGACCTAGATGTTGCAGTCTGTGTTGTTTTTGTCTGAGAATCCAACCTGGTGGATACTGAGATTGAGAGCTGAAATTGCAGGGTGGCAGCTCAAGCTGCTGAGAGCTGAAATCACAGGGTTTTGCTTCAAGCCAAACCCTTAGAGCAGCAGATGGGCAGGTGGCTGGGCAGCTGGCAGGAGCAACCAGTGGATGGTCAGCAGGGTGGCTAGCAGGAGCAGCCAGTGGAGCATCTGGCAGGAGCAAGTGGACTGCAGGACCAGCACAAAGATGGAACTGCCTCAGGCTTAACAAGGGAAGTCATCACAGTTATGTGTTGGGGCCTGCACAGCCTGAACAGAGCTGTAAGTGAGGCATTTGAAGCGGGCCGGGGGTACAGAGAAAGTTTTGGTATGTAAATGGAACCCTTACAGTGTCAGACTGGTGAGCCTGAGAAGCAAAGGGCACTTCTCAATCCATTTGAGCTTGCAATGGTTACTTAGGGGGTTAGTTATGAACTCTGGGGCTGCGTCTACACATGCACGCTACTTTGAAGTAGTGGCGCCAACTTCGAAATAGCGCCCGTCACGGCTACACGTGTTGGGCACTATTTCGAAGTTGAAATCGACGTTAGGCGGCGAGATGTTGAAGTTGCTAACCCCATGAGGGGATGGGAATAGCACCCTACTTCGAAGTTGAACGTCGAAGTAGGGCACATGTAGCCGATCCGCGTCCCGCAACATCGAAATAGTGGGGTCCGCCATGGCGGCCATCAGCTGAGGGGTTGAGAGATGCTCTCTCTCCATTCCCTGCAGGGCTCTATAGTCACCATGTGCAGCAGCCCTTAGCCCAGGGCATCTGGCTGCTGCTGCGGCAGCTGGGGATCCATGCTGCATGCACAGGGTCTGCAACCAGTTGTCGGCTCTGTGTATCTTGTGTTGTTTAGTGCAACTGTGTCTGGGAGGGGCCCTTTAAGGGAGCAGCTCGCTGTTGAGTCTGCCCTGTTACCCTGTCTGCAGCTGTTCCTGGCACCCTTATTTCGATGTGTGCTACTTTGGTGTGTAGACGTTCCCTCGCAGCACCTATTTCGATGTGGTGCTGCCCAACGTCGAAGTTGAACGTCGATGTTGCCAGCCCTGGAGGATGTGTAGATGTTATTCATCGAAATAGCTTATTTCAATGTAGCGTGCCCGTGTAGACGTAGCCTGGGTGTGGTATTTCCCTAAGCTAATGCAATGTGACTTCTCTACCTCTTTCATTAAAAGTTTCTTTTCTACACTCAGATGCTGTGCTTGTGAATGGGGAAGTTTTGCCTCTCTGAGGCACCCGGGTTGCATGAATTTCCCAGGCTAGTGGGTGGGGGCTCGAGCCAGTTCTGTGAGAGATGGATGAAAATAAACCCTAGATATTGAACCTGGCACTGGCTGCTGCTGAATGCCTCCAGCAGAAGGGTTACATACATTTATACTTTTAAAATGTATTTATTATCCCAGCTGCAGGAGCACTGGTCTGGGAAAGGGGACCCCCTGCAGCTTGCAGCTGGCTGGGTAGCAGAGCCCTGCCAGCTGTCCCAGCCACAGGATCCCTGGCTGAAGGGAATTGGTTAGGGTTAGGGTTAGGGTTAGGGACCCAGTGGGAGAGTGATTCTGGGAATCTGCTTCCCCCAGGGTGTGCCCAGCTCAGAATAAGGAACAGCCCTGAGATCTCAGCCAACAAGGACATCCTGAGCGGGAGGTGGGGCCTCAGGCAACCCTGACCCCCTTCCCCAGCACTCACCATGTGGCATGAGCATAGAATCATAGGGCTGGAAGGGACCTCAGGAGGTCATCTAGTCCAGCCCCCTGCTTCAAGCAGGATCAACCCCCACTAAGTCATCCCAGCCAGGACCTTGTCAAACTGTGACTTAAAAACTTTGAGGGATGGTGTGATGGAGTGGGGGGTGCATGTGTGAGTCAGGCTGGAAGTGAGAGGCAAGCAGAGCAGCCCCCAGTGGCTAAGGATGACCCTGGGGCTACAACTGGCAGGTAACACCTCTGCCCTGAACAAAGAGGAGGGAGGAGCTGAGCTGGGTTTTTTGAATCGGGGGAACGGAAGTTAGAGGCTAGGGGAAGAGAGAGCTGGAAGGAAGCCAGCCTGGCGAGTGGGGAAGCTACACCCCAGAGGAGCACCCAGTCAGGGTCTTCTCCCCAGGACGGGGTGGAAGGACTGCCTCTGACTGCTGTACTGACGCTTCTGTGAGAAACTGGGAATCTGTTGCCTAATAAACCTCCTGTTGTACCTGCTGAGTGAGAGTCACTCCTGCCAGCGGATGGGGTGCAGTGCAGGGGGACCCCTGAACCCTATCACAGATGGTGCATCACCACCTCTCTAGGCAATGCATTCCAATGCTTCACCACCCTCCTGGTGAAGTAGTTTTTCCTAACATCCAACCTACACCTCTCCCTCTGTAACTTCAGACCATTACTCCTTGTTCTGCCATCTGACACCACTGAGAACAGTTTTTCACCATCCTCTTTAGCGTTCCCCTTCAGTAAGTTGAAGGCTGCTATTAAATCACCCCCCTCAATCTTCTCTTCTGTAAACTAAACAAGCCCAAATCCCTCAGCCTATCCTCACAGGTCTTGGGTTCCAGCCCCTTAATCATTTGTGATGCCCTCAGCTGAACCTGCTCCAGCACATCCACATCCTTGAACATTAGGAAAAACTTTTTCACTAGGAGGGTGGTGAAGTATTGGAATGGTCTACTCAGGGAAGTCATGGAGTCTCCATCCCTGGAGGTATTTAAGTCTCGCCTCGACAAAGCCCTGGCGGGGCTGCTCTGATGGGTTTGGTCTTGCTTAGAGCAGGGGTCTGGACTCGATGGCTTTTTTAGGTCTCTTCCATCTCTATTGTTCTATGATTCTATGATCCTTTTTATACTGTGGGGGAGGTGGGGGGGGCGGACAGGACACAATATTCCAGATGTGGCCTCACCAGTGCTGAATAGAGGGGAATGAACACTTCTGTAGATCTGCTCAAAATGTTCCTCCTAATACACCCTAGTATGCCGTTAGCCTTCTTGGCTACAAGGGCACACAGTTTACTCATATCCAAACTTTCATCCATCATAACCCCTAGGTCTCTTTCCACTGTACTGCTGCTTAGCCAGTTGGTCCCCAGCCTGCAACAATGCTTGGGATTCTTCTGCCCCAGGTACAGGACTCTACACTTCTCCTTGTTGAACTGTACCAGATTTCTTTTGGCCCAATCCTCCAATTTATCCAGGTCACTCTGGATTCTCTCTCTACCCTCCAACATATCTACCGCTCCGCCTAGTTTTGTGTCATCTACAAACTTGCTGAGGGTGCAATCCAGTCCCTCATCCAGGTCATTAATAAAGTTGTTGAACAACACCAGCCCCAGAACCAAGCCTTGAGTCACTCTGCTTGAAACTGACCGCCATCCAGATATTGAGCCATTGACCACTACCTGTTGGACCCAACCTTCAAGCCAGCTTTCTAGCCATTTTATAATCCAAGGATCCAAACCATATTTCCTTAATTTATGGGCAAGAATGTTGTGGCAGACTGTATCAAAAGCTTTGCTGAAGTCAAGGTATATCACATCCACTGACTTCCCCGTGTCCAGAGAGAGTGCTACCTCATCATAGAAGCTAATGACATTGGTCAGGCAGGACTTGCCCCTGGTGCATTCATGTTGGCTACTTTTGGTCACTTTCCCTTCTTCCAAGTGCTCCAAAATGGATTCCTTGAGGATCCTCTCCATTATTTTCCCAGGAATTGAGGTAAGGCTGACCAGTCTATAGTTCCCTGGATTGTTCTTTTTTCCCTTTTTAAAGATGAGCACTATGTTTGCCTTTACCAGACATCCAGTATTTCTCCTGATCTCCAAGAATCTTCAAAGATAATGGCCAAAGTTTCGGCAATAACATCTGCCAATTTCCTCAGTACCCTTGGGTGTATTAAATGCAGACCCATGGATTTGTGTAAATCTAGCTTTTCTAGACATCTCAGAACTTGCTCCTTCCCCACAGATGGCTGCCCTCCACCTTCCCATGCTGCATTGTCTAGAACTGTCATGTGGGAGTTGACTTTGTCCGTGAAGACTGCAGCAAAAAAAGCATTGAGTACTTCAGCCTTTCCCACATCATCTGTCACTAAGTTATCTCTCTCATCCAGCAATGGCCCCACACCTTCTCTGATAACCCATTTATTGTCAACATGCCTGTAGAAACCCTTCTTGTTTCCCTTCGCATCCCTTGCCAGCTGCAAGTTCAGCTGCTTGCTCTGCTGAGCCACATCCCCCTGGTCCACTGAGCCCCACTTATCTGCAGGCAGGTGGGAGCAGAGGCTGGTTCCTGCTGTCGTGAAAAAGCACAGCTCAGCAGGCAGCAGGGTGGAGCAGGCTGCCCTTATGCTACATGATCAGTGTGTATGTGGGGATGCAGGAGGGAAGCTGGCCACCACCTGCTCCCTCCATCCATGCCCTGCCATAGGTAATTCTCCCCCCTCCTGTACATCGGACAGCTGGGACAGCCACAATGGGTGGCCCCAAAAGCACAGGGTCTGGGATGACGACCCCATGCCATTCCAAGAATAGGACAGTTCTGTCAGCCACATCCACAGGGTGAGTCATGCCTCTGACAGAGATTGGGCAGTGGCAGAGAGCAACTGGCAGATGGGTCATAATACTGAGAATCTTTCCCCTTCTGCTTGGGGGAAGGAATTAGAGACTCTGAGGGACCCCAGAAGAATGTTATGGAAACTGTCTGCTCAGGGCTTGCTGAAACTCTGCTCCTAACCCTAACCCTCCCTATTTTGAATCCCAGCAGCCATTGTGCAGGATTTTATTATTTTGCTTCTCCTCTGACAAGTCTTCACCAACATATCTTGGACCTGCTCCTTTCCCGATAGCAATGGGACTCTAGGTTCCAAGTGTTGATGTGCCCCAGCCCTTACTGCTTGGCATCAGGCACAATTTCCATAATCTGCAGAATCCATCAGAAATGTGCAGATAATGGTCCCCAGCTCGTCCGTGCAGAACAGGTAGCAAACAACATATTTCCCTATGTTAGGGGCTTTACCAGGAGCAATGGGGGAGGACAGGTGTGTGTGTGTCTCGGTCCTAGTTATGGGAAGATGCTGATCCAATGGCTGATGGAAGTAAGAAGAGGGTCACAGGGGATTTAGGGAGGTTAAACTGTTGGCTTGATAGAGAGAGAAAGTCATGCTGGGTTGAGAGAGGGAAAAGGGGCCATAATGAGAACTCCAATCACAGCAGCTCCCCAGCTGTCTATAATAGATCCAGGATTGTGCCTCTCTGTACCCAGTGCTCTGGTATAGTGGGGTGAGACTGAGCCCTTCTCCCAGCAGAGCAGGGACAATTAAACAAACTCTTAGCTCTTCTGATATGGGCAGTAGAAAGAGCAGCATCACTGACTCCTCCACAGTCCATGCTGGAAACACACTGTCAGTCATTGTGGGGAAAGAAAAACTCCCCTCATGGACCCCCCTCTCCACCAGAGGCCCAGGGGATTCCAAGAGCTTCAAGGAGAGAAGGCAAGGCCAAGCATGCCAGCAGAAAGACACAGACCAAAGAGAGAGAAAGACAAAGGGAACAGTCCTGGAGGGGATAAGGTGAAAGGACAGTATCAGACAACCAGACTGGATGTGACGGAAAAGGAGATCACTTCACTGGGGCAATGGAAGGGGAAGAGCAGGAGGAAGCAAACACACAGATGGCTGTGTATGGCCTTCCCTCTGCTGACTGCTACCAGCCTGGGAACAGAGCCTACAGTTTGCGGGGAGGTGTTAGCTCAGTGTTTTGAGTATTGGCCTGCTAAACTCAGGTTTGAAAGATCAGTCCTTGAGGAAGCCATTTAGGTGTCTGGGGCAAATAGATTAAAAAAAAAACCTGGCAGGGGATAGGTTCTGCTGTGAGTGCAGGGGGACTGAACTCAATGACCTCTCAAGATCCCTTCCAGTTCTGTGAGAAAGGCTTTGGGTCATCAACTTTAGTTTACTTTATTTAGTTAGCAGTCTCTTTCTCACCCCCACACACAGAGGGTGCAGCTTCTGTTCCTCAGCCTGTGACCCCACCCATGTGCCTCCCTGCTCCACCCAGGTCCCGCCCTTCCTTTACTCCCTCTTCTCTTCTCTTCTCTTCTCTTCCACTTCCTGCCCACCCCATCCAGCCAAATTCCAGAACCCAGATACACTGCAAAGGACAGTTGAAAAAACTCCACTCTGCTAATATTTTACTCTAAATAAAACAAAAACATAGTGGCCATTGCATGAAAGAGGGGCAACACTGGACATAGAGGGTCAGGGTTAGGGTTAGGGTTAGGGTTTAGGGTTAGGATTAGGGTTAGGGGGTTAGGGTTAGGGTTTTTTTTTTTTTGGGGACCCATTAAAAACAGCCCGGTTCCAAGTAAATACGGGGGACAACGAAAGAAAAACCAGGAGCGGGAGTGAGGGTCAAAGGTTTAAAATGAGGGAGCCAGAGGGGAACACCGAGCAGAGGACCCCAGACAGCGCCCACCGTTCCTCAAAGGCGTCCAGGGAGTTGGTGGACGCCGCCCAGAGGAACTCTGCTCGGATTCGTGAGCGGAGGGAGGAACGGAAGTAGGCCCCACAGTCGCAGGTCACCCCCCCTGCCAGCCTCCTCTCCCTGGTTTTGTAAATGGCCATTTTGGCCGTGGCCAGGAGGAGGCTGACGAGGAGGTCCCGCGACTTTGTGGGGCCGCGGATAGGGTGTGAGAGGATGAGAAGGTGTGGGGAGAAGTGCAGCCAGAACCTCAAGAGGAGGTTCTGGAGGAGCCGGAAGAGGGGCTGCAGCCTGGCGCACTCGATGTAGATGTGTGCCAGGTTCTCCCTCGTGCCGCAAAAGGTACAGGTGTCCGGGATGGGGGTGAACCACGCCAGGTACACGCCCGTGCTCACCGCTCTGCGGAGAATTCTCCAGCTGATGTCCCTGGCGGGCCGCGGGACCAAGGTGGAGTAGAGGCCGGCCCACCAGGGCTCCCCACCCTCCGATGACGGCAAGAGGTCCCGCCATTTGTGATCGGGGCGGGACATGAGGGTGGGGAAGTGGAGCGTGTGAAGCACGAGCGCGTACAGAAGGTGTCGAGGCGCAGTTTGGAAGGGGACCGGCTGGAGTGTGTGCAGCCAGCTGAGGTGATGGGGGGGAGGGGGGCGGGCAGGATCACGAAGCCGGGGGCCCACGAAGAGGTCCGGAGGGCTAGGAGTGGGAGTGGGGCGGGGTGCACCCTCTCGCAGGACCCAGCCGAGGTAACTGTGAGCGGTGGAGGGCAGGGCAGCCTTCACCTCCCGGAGTACGAGACAGGGGGAGCGTAGGTCGGAGAGCCCCATGCGCCGGGCGAGCGTCGGGGCCTCCATCCAGTCCCCCCGCTCGTAGTCCAGGAGGTCTCCGACCCTGGTGATTCCACCTAGGACCAGCCTCCCGCGCACCGTGCGAGACTCCGCCGCCTGCACACGAAGGTGGGGGTTGTGTAGCAGGGGCTCCGCGAGGAGGTCTTCTCCCACGGTGGCCCCTAAGGACCTGGACGCTGCGAGCAGCCGCCAAGTGCGGAGGAGGTCCTGGTAGAAGGCCGGCAGCTCCGAGAGGCCTCGCGGACGGTCTCTGCAGGATAAATAGAGGAGCTGCCGGTCGCATCGGAGCCCTCAGTAACGGCGGAGGAAAGCGTGAGCCAGCGTGCTCCACGCCGGACTATTTGCACTGTTGGTGTTGAGAAGCCTCTGCAGGGCCCGGAGGTGGAAGACATGGACCTGAGTGCGCATGCAGGTCAGGCCCTGTCCCCACTCCTCCGGGGGGGAGATGGAGTACCCCTGCAGGGACCCAGTGCAGTCCTGGCCAGAAGAACTCCAGGATTGACCTCTGGAGCTGGTCCAGGCACCCGGGGGGTGGGACCAGGGTGCTGAGGCGGTGCCAGAGCATGGACAGGACTAGTTGGTTCAACACCAGCGCTCTCCCTCGGAGGGAGAGACACTGGAGTAGCCCTGTCCACCTCCGCAACCGCTCAGCGACCCTGCTCTCTAGGCCTTGCCAGTTTTCCGGCGGAGAGGGATGCGTGGCAGAGAGAAAGACGCCTAGATAGAGCAGCGGACCCGCGCTCCACCGGATGGCCTGAAGCGCGGGTGGGAGGCGGCTCGTCTGCCATCCGGTCCCGACCACCAGGCCAGAGCTCTTGACCCAGTTGACCCGGGCGGAGGAGGCTGCCGAGTAGATAGCTTGGCAGGCCTCCAGCCGCGCCAGGTCTCCCGGGTCCTGGACCACGAGGAGCACGTCGTCGGCGTACGCCGACAGGATTAGCCGCAGCCCTGCCTCTGGAAGCGCCAACCCCGTCAACCTTCGCCGAAGGAGGCAGAGGAAGGGCTCGATGGCCAGAGCATACAGCTGTCCTGAGAGCGGGCAGCCTTGTCGTACTCCCCGTCGGAAGCTGACCGGAGCGGTCAGGGTCCAGTTGAGCTTGACCATGCACTCCGAGGCAGCGTACAGCACCCGGAGAAACCCGACGAAGTGGGGTCCGAAGCCGAAGGCCTGCAGGGTGCCCAGGAGATATCCGTGGTCCACCCTGTCGAACGCCTTCTCCTGGTCCAGGGACAGGAGGGCGAACGACAGGCCGTACCTACACCCAAGCTCTAAGAGATCCCGGACCAGGGACAAATTATGCAGGATGGTGCGGCCCGGGACGGTGTAGGTCTGGTCGGGGTGGACCACGTCCTGCAGCACGGACCCCAAGCAACGGGAGATGGCTTTGGCAATGATCTTGTAGTCCGTGCTGAGGAGCGAGATGGGACGCCAGTTCTTGAGGTCGCGGGGGTCCCCCTTCTTGGGCAGCAGGCTGAGGACTGCCCGCCTGCACGAGAGGGGGAGCACCCCGCTTTGCAGGGCCTTGGCCCAGACGCCGAGCAGGTCTGGGCCGAGGACGTCCCAAAACATGCGGTAAAACTCCACGGTCAGCCCGTCCATGCCCGGGGATTTATTGGTGGGCATGAGACGGAGGGCTTCTGAGAGCTCGGCCAGAGTGAGAGGAAGCTCCAGCCGGTCCCGGTCGCCCGTGCTGACCGACGGGAGTTGGTTCCAGAGCGCCCTGCGGGTGTCGGCGTCGGTCGGATCCGGGGAGAAAAGGGCGGCGTAGAAGGCGCGAGCCCTCTCGCTCATCTCCGCCGGATCCGTAAGAGGGGTGCCATCCTCCGCCAGAAGGCAGGGGATATGTTTTTGGGCGCCCCTCTTTTTCTCCAGGGTGTAGAAGAAGCGGGAGCCGCGGTCCATCTCCCGCAGGAGTTGGATTCGCGACCTCACCAAGGCCCCCTGTGCCCGATGGGCGTCGAGGGTCCTGAGCTCGTCCCGCTTCTCCTGGTACGTGCCGCAGAGGGATGGATCTCCGGGGCTGGCGGCTAGACACCTCTCCAGCTCAAGGACCTCCCGTTCCAGCTGCCCTATCAACGCATCCCGCCGCCGGCTGGCCCCCCGAGTATAGTCGCGGCAGAAGAGCCGCGCGCGCACCTTTCCCAGGTCCCACCACCGCCATGCCGAGGGAAAGGCGTGCCGCTGCTCGTGCCAGGCCAGCCAGAACTCCCGGAAGGACGCCACGAAGCCCACGTCCTCCAGCAGGCTGTTGTTAAAATGCCAGTAGGCCGACCCCCGCTTCCCCGGCAAGAAGGAAGCCTTCACGGCCACAAGGTGGTGGTCCGAGAAGGGGGCTGGCCGTACGCTGGAGGCGTGGGCCTGGGAGAGATGGTGCCGCGAGATGTAAATGCGGTCCAACCGGGAGTGTGCAGGTTTATGGCCCACCACCCGGACGTAGGTGAAACCGGCGTCCTCGTCCAGGTGGTGACTGCGCCAGACGTCCACCAGGGAGCGATGGTTAATGAGCTCCCTGAGGACGTCCGCAGCGGCCTGGCACTTCTCGGTCCCCGTGCTGTCCCGCTCCTCGAGGGTGCAGTTGAAATCCCTGCCGAGGACCAGGCACTCGCGAGGATCGATGGTGTCGAGGAAGGCCGCCGCCTGCCGGAAGAAGGAGGTTCTCTCCGGGCCGAGTGTCGGGGCGTAGATGTTGACAAGGTGGAGAGACAGCCCCTCCACCCGCACCCGGAGATACAGCAGGCAGCCCGGCACGACTTCGACGCTCCCCAGCACCTCGGGCTGCAGGTCTGGGGAGAACAGGGTCGCTACCCCGGCCCGCTGGGCCGAGAGATGACTAAAGTGGACCCCGTCTCCCCACTCCAGCCGCCACTTGGCTTCGGCGGCCGGAGTAGTGTGGGTCTCCTGTAGAAAGGTGACCGAGTACCCGCCCTCTCGGAGGAAGGAGAGCACTCGGCACCTGCGGAGACCCGACCCGCAGCCCCTGACGTTTAGTGTGGCAAAGATGAACGGCGCCATTTGGAGGGCTGGGGAGGATCCTCGCCAGAGGGAGCGCCGGCGGTTCCCGTGGGGCTACGCAGCAAACCGTGAGCCACGCCGAAGGTGACGAGGGCATCGTGGAAGCCACGGGCCCGTTGGTAGACCGCGGCATCTCTCTTCCCGGTCCCCTTGCCCTCCCTCAGAAGGGCCCTCACGGACTCTAAAGCAGAATGGAAGTCTCCCCACCGCTGGAGGGCGAGAGTAACCTTGCTCTTGGAGCCGCGAACGTCCTCCAAGAACTGGCGCATCTCACCCGCCAGCGCGTGGGGTGCCGAGGCCTCGGGGTCTTGAGAACCCGTCGACCTCGCGTTCTTTTGGGCCCCTCGGCCAGAGAAGAGGTTGGGGTAGGGACTGGGGCCTGAGTTTGGGAGGGATGGGGGCGGCAGAGGGAGAGCAGCCCCGGAAGTGCTGGGAGAGGGCAGTGCAAGAGGGGCCTCCCGAGGAGTTACGACCTCGGGGACAGGTATGACTGGGCAGGGGTAGAAAAGAGGAGGAGGGATGGGGGCAGGGGAGGTAGAGATCGGTGGGGGAAGGGAGGGGTCGTGGGGAGGAAGGAAAGGAGGGGGTGGGGGGAGGGGAGGAAGGGGAGGGTTTAGAGTGGGGGGGAATGCGGGTTCTGGAGTGGGGCATTGGCCGGGAAGGGGTGTGGCGGGGGTGGCAAGCAGTGAGGCCAAGGTGGGAGCAAGGGCGGAAACACGGGCCAAGGAGGTCTCCAGGAGTGGGGCCTCCTCAGGCAATGGCAGGGTAGAGGTTGAGGTGCCGGCACTCTCAGCGGGAGGCGCCGGCAGGTTGGGGGAGAGGGTGTCGGGGTTTTTGGTTCCAGGGACGAAGGGGGGGGGCAAGGGGAGTCCTGATTCCCCTGGGGCGTCCGGGGGCTGGCCGATCTCCGCTGGGGGGTTGTCCCTAGTTGAGGGAGGGGTTGCCCCTTGGGACAGCTCAGGGCAGAGGGAGGTGGCAGTCAGGGTATCACTGGTAGGAGGAGAGGGGGAGGGTGGGAGGGGGACTGGAGAGTCCATGGGCGGCCCACAGGCCTCCAATAGCAGGCCCTCCATATCCAGGGCCACCAGGGTTAGGCCCAGGGCCTCGACCTCCTGCGAGAGGAGGGCGAGGCCAGGAGCCACCTCCTCCGGGACCTCCGTTACAGCCGCCTGGGTAGCGGCCGGAGGGGTGTCGGAGGAGGGCGCGGGCACAGGAAGGGCCATCTTGGCCTCTTTTGGCTCTGGCTCCGGGGCCGAGGGGGTGTTAATCTCCTCAGCCGCTGCGGCGGCAACGTCCGTCACCCCCGGCAGATGGTTGGTAGTCGGGGGTTCAGCGGGTGGAGTGGGGCTGGCGGATCTCTTGGGTGCCTTGCGCGGCACCTCCACCCCGTCCTCCGGCGGGGTGGGGTGCCGGATGCGCGCACCCCCTTTTTTCCTTTTCCCCCCCACCAATACCCAGCCCTCTGAGGAGGCAGGCTGGGCAGTAGAGGAGGAGGGGCCAGGGGATAGGGCCGACAAGGAGGGAGGGAGGGAGGAGGGGGGTGGGGCGGCGAGGGAGAGGGGCGACCCGCCCTGGGGTGGGCCCTCTTTTGGTCCTGCCGCCGGCCCTGCCTCCCTCTCCTCCACGGGCCCGGCTTTCGTGCCCGCTTGGGCGCCGGCGCCTGCTTCTTCTCTCCCGGCACCATGCTGCCGGGCGCCCTCCTACGCCTGAGCGGCGATGGATCCGTCCGGGCCTAAAAGAGGAGGGGCGGTCCCAGGGCCTGTCGTGGTCGGGGCGCCGCCGGTCTCGTGGCTGACGCCCCCCGGGTCGGAGGAGGTCCCGGGCTCCTCTTCTTCGTGCCGGGCCAGGGGGCAATCCCTCCGGACATGCCCCGCCGCCCGGCACCCAAAGCACCGGGCCTCCCCCAGGGTGTAGAAGACCCGGTACTGGGCCCCTTGATAGGGCACCAGTATAGTCCCCTCCTGGGCCACCCCGCCCTGTGCTGCCACTGGCAGCAGTTGGACCCGGGCCTGCCGGCGGAATGAGAGCACGTGCCGGAGGGCGGGGTCTTTGCAGCCTAGGGGGAGGGGACTCAGGACCGTCACAGGCTGGCCCAGGGCGGTGAGGAAAGGCAGAAGGGCGGCGTTGGGAAGGAAGGGAGGGACGGACGAGAACACCACCCGCACGCCCAGGTCTTCCAGCGGCTCCAGGGGCACGTGCACGTCCCCAACCGCCAGGCCCCTCTCCACCGCCTCCTGGGCGGCGGCCTCCGAAGCCAGGAAGAAGACGATCTTCCCGAACATCCGGGAGGCCGCCACCACGGCCGTGGACCCCACCACCCGTGCCAACGCCCGCACGTAGGTTTCCACGTGGGGCGAGGCAGCCACCAGGAGGCAGCGGACCCCGTGCCTCCTGGTGAGCGCGGGGAAGGGGCTGCGACCGTTGGGGATGGTAGTCCTGGCGGAGGCGGAAGGAGCAGGGTGCGGGGCGGCAGCCGCCACCTGGGCATACGACCTGGGGGCTGAGATGTCGGGGCCCCCAGGGGTGGTGGAGGGAGCAGGGGGAGGGGGAGAAGGGGAGGCTGCGGCGAGTGCTTGGGCAGCCGGGGGGAGAGTCCCCACCGCGGGGTGTTTAGCCTTCCGGGCGGGGCTCTTGCCCTTCCTTTACCCCTGGCCCTTCCTGCCCTTTTGGGGGGGTGGGTTTGGGGCCAGGTTGCTGGAGGACACCGCGGCGGAGGTGGTGGGAGCCCCGGAGCCTGTGCCCGCACCCTCAGCCGACATGGCGGCAGAGTCTTGGTCGGCCCTGGATGAGTGGGCCGCCGTTTCGGGGGTGGGAGGGGTGACAGTGGAAGACGAGGGGAGGAGGGGGTCACCGGATGACCCTCCGGCGGGTGTGGGGGTCGTGGTGGTGGGTTTGTAAGATGGGGGAAGTTTGTTGGGCGTGGGGCCTTTAAGAGAGAGCGGGGGAGGGGAGGAGAGTGGAGGGGAAGGAAGGGTGGAGGCGTGGCTGCCCCTCCCCCACCGGCCAGGCTGAGGACCTAGTCAGATGGGGGAAGGGCAGAGCAAGGGCAGTGAGGTCAGGGGAAGGTGAGACCTAAGATGGCCGCTGCTCCCAGCACAAGATGGTAAGATGGCTCCTTTTCTGCACTGGGACGTGAGGGATTAAGGTTTATGCGTGTGCGGTGGGGCTCAGGCGCTTAGGTGAAGTGAAAGTAAAAAGGGGGGGGGGCGTGGGCACAGCCAACCTGGGGGAAATGGAGGGGGAAGGGGGTGCCCACATGCGCCTGGGGGGGGGGCCCACAGCAGCTGCTGCAGAGCCTTCAGGAAACCAGGAGGAGAAGGAAGGGGCAGCTGGTTAGAAGGGGGCCTAGGTGGAGGAGGGGCCCCCAGTGGCGGCTGGGTGTGGGTGGGGGGGCAGTAAGGGGGGGGTGGCTGCAGGGGTGGGGCAGGGGCACACCCTAACACCCCACCCCTGGCTATGCAGCCACCCCTCTGGAGCCCCGATGGAAAAGAAGGGCTCTGCCCAAACTCACCCCTCCCAGGCCACTCCACAGGAGGAGGCCTGTGGAGGGGGCCCAACCGCCACTTTAAGAAGCCCCTTAACTTTCCTGGGGGGTGAGGATGCAGCAGCTGCTGGATGAGGAGGTGGGCTGCTCAAGTGGGGGGCAGCAACAGTTCCCCCACCCCAGAAGATGGAAGGAGGAGAGGACAGGGAGCTGCCTCCAGAGGCAGGAGAGCAAGCGAGCCTGCCCCGGTCTTTGGTAGTGCAGGGAATGTGGCAGAAGGAACGCAATGCTGCTGAAGGCTGGGCCTATTGGATGCCGGGGGAGTGGGCAGGTGTAGCCTGCCCACGGCTACAAGGCCCCTCTCACGATGAGAGGGGACCCATTAAAAACAGCCCGGTTCCAAGTAAGTACAGGGGACAACGAAAGAAAAACCAGGGGCGGGAGTGAGGGTCAAAGGTTTAAAATGAGGGAGCCAGAAGGGGACACCGAGCAGAGGACCCCGGACAGCGCCCACCGTTCCTCAAAGGCGTCCAGGGAGTTGGTGGACGCCGCCCAGAGGAACTCTGCTCGGATTCGTGAGCGGAGGGAGGAACGGAAGTAGGCCCCACAGTCGCAGGTCCCCCCCACTGCCAGCCTCCTCTCCCTGGTTTTGTAAATGGCCATTTTGGCCGTGGCCAGGAGGAGGCTGACGAGAAGGTCCCGCGACTTTGTGGGAACACGGATAGGGTGTGAGAGGATGAGAAGGTGTGGGGAGAAGTGCAGCCAGAACCTCAAGAGGAAGTTCTGGAGGAGCCGGAAGAGGGGCTGCAGCCTGGCGCACTCGATGTAGATGTGCGCCAGGTTCTCCCTCATGCCGCAGAAGGTACAGGTGTCCGGGATGGGGGTGAACCGCGCCAGGTACACGCCTGTGCTCACCGCTCCGTGGAGGATTCTCCAGCTGATGTCCCCGGCGGGCCGCGGGACCAAGGTGGAGTAAAGGCCGGCCCACCGGGGCTCCCCACCCTCCGATGACGGCAAGAGGTCCCGCCATTTGTGATCGGGGCGGGACACGAGGGTGGGGAAGTGGAGCGTGTGAAGCACGAGCGCGTACAGAAGGTGTCGAGGCGCGGTTCGGAAGGGGACTGGCTGGAAAGTGTGCAGTCGGCTGAGGTGATGGGGGGGAGGGGGGCGGGCAGGATCGCGAAGCCGGGGGCCCACAAAGAGGTCCGGAGGGCTAGGAGTGGGAGGGGGGCGGGGTGCACCCTCTCGCAGGACCAGGCTGAGGTAACTGTGAGCTGTGGAGGGCAGGGCAGCCTTCACCTCCCGGAGTACGAGACAGGGGGAGCGTAGGTTGGAGAGCCCCATGCGCCGGGCGAGCGCCGGGGCCTCCATCCAGTCCCCCCGCTCGTAGTCCAGGAGGTCTCCGACCCTGGTGATTCCGCCTAGGACCAGCCTCCGGCACACCGTGCAAGACTCCGCCGCCTGCACACGAAGGTGGGGGTTGTGTAGCAGGGGCTCCGCGAGGAGGTCTTCTCCCACGGTGGCCCCTAAGGACCTGGAGGCTGCGAGCAGCCGCCAAGTGCGGAGGAGGTCCTGGTAGAAGGCCGGCAGCTCCGAGAGGCCTCGCGGACGGTCTCTGCAGGATAAATAGAGGAGCTGCCGGTCGCATCGGAGCCCTCGGTAACGGCGGAGGAAAGTGTGCGCCAGCGTGCTCCACGCCGGACTATCTGCACTGTTGGTGTTGAGAAGCCTCTGCAGGGCCCGGAGGCGGAAGACATGGACCTGAGTGCGCATGCAGGTCAGGCCCTGTCCCCGCTCCTCCGGGGGGAGATGGAGTACCCCTGCAGGGACCCAGTGCAGTCCTGGCCAGAAGAACTCCAGGATTGACCTCTGGAGCTGGTCCAGGAACCCGGGGGGTGGGACCAGGGTGCTGAGGCGGTGCCAGAGCATGGACAGGACTAGTTGGTTCAACACCAGTGCTCTCCCTCGGAGGGAGAGACACTGGAGTAGCCCTGTCCACCTCTGCAACCGCTCAGCGACCCTGCTCTCTAGGCCTTGCCAGTTTTCCGGCAGAGAGGGATGCGTGGCGGAGAGAAAGACGCCTAGATAGAGCAGCGGACCCGCGCTCCACCGGATGGCCTGAAGCGCGGGTGGGAGGCGGCTCGTCTGCCATCCGGTCCCGACCACCAGGCCAGAGCTCTTGACCCAGTTGACCCGGGCGGAGGAGGCTGCCAAGTAGATAGCTTGGCAGGCCTCCAGCCGCGCCAGGTCTCCCGGGTCCTGGACCACGAGGAGCACGTCGTCGGCATACGCCGACAGGACTAGCCGCAGCCCTGCCTCTGGAAGCGCCAACCCCGTCAACCTTCGCCGAAGGAGGCAGAGGAAGGGCTCGATGGCCAGAGCATACAGCTGTCCTGAGAGCGGGCAGCCTTGTCGTACTCCCCGTCGGAAGCTGACCGGAGCGGTCAGGGTCCAGTTGAGCTTGACCATGCACTCCGAGGCAGCGTACAGCACCCGGAGAAACCCGACGAAGCGGGGTCCGAAGCCGAAGGCCTGCAGGGTGCCCAGGAGATACCCGTGGTCCACCCTGTCGAACGCCTTCTCCTGGTCCAGGGACAGGAGGGCGAACGACAGGCCGTCCCTACACCCAAGCTCTAAGAGATCCCGGACCAGGGACAAATTATGCAGGATGGTGCGGCCCGGGACGGTGTAGGTCTGGTCGGGGTGGACCACGTCCTGCAGCACGGACCCCAAGCGACGGGAGATGGCTTTGGCAATGATCTTGTAGTCCGTGCTGAGGAGCGAGATGGGACGCCAATTCTTGAGGTCGCGGGGGTCCCCCTTCTTGGGCAGCAGGCTGAGGACTGCCCGCCTGCACGAGAGGGGGAGCACCCCGCTTTGCAGGGCCTCGGCCCAGACGCCAAGCAGGTCTGGGCCGAGGACGTCCCAAAACACGCGGTAAAACTCCACGGTCAGCCCGTCCATGCCCGGGGATTTATTGGTGGGCATGAGACGGAGGGCTTCCGAGAGCTCGGCCAGAGTGAGAGGAAGCTCCAGCCGGTCCCGGTCGCCCGTGCTGACCGACGGGAGTTGGTCCCAGAGCGCCCTGCGGGCGTTGGCGTCAGTCGGATCCGGGGAGAAAAGGGCGGCGTAGAAGGCGCGAGCCCTCTCGCGCATCTCCGCCGGATCCGTAAGAGGGGTGCCATCCTCCGCCAGAAGGCAGGGGATATGTTTTTGGGCGCCCCTCTTTTTCTCCAGGGTGTAGAAGAAGCGGGAGCCGCGGTCCATCTCCCGCAGGAGTTGGATTCGCGACCTCACCAAGGCCCCCTGTGCCCGATGGGCGTCGAGGGTCCTGAGCTCGTCCCGCTTCTCCTGGTACGTGCCGCAGAGGGATGGATCTCCGGGGCTGGCGGCTAGACGCCTCTCCAGCTCAAGGACCTCCCATTCCAGCTGCCCTATCAACGCATCCCGCTGCCGGCTGGCCCCCCAAGTATAGTCGCGGCAGAAGAGCCGCGCGCGCACCTTTCCCAGGTCCCACCACCGCCGTGCCGAGGGAAAGGCGTGCCGCTGCTCGTGCCAGGCCAGCCAGAACTCCTGGAAGGACGCCACGAAGCCCACGTCCTCCAGCAGGCTGTTGTTAAAATGCCAGTAGGCCGACCCCCGCCTCCCCGGCGAGAGGGAAGCCTTCACGGCCACCAGATGGTGGTCCGAGAAGGGGGCCGGCCGTACGCTGGAGGCATGGGCCTGGGAGAGATGGTGCCGCGAGATGTAAATGCGGTCCAACCGGGAGTGTACAGATTTATGGCCCACCACCCGGACGTAGATGAAACCGGCATCCTCGTCCGGGTGGTGGCTGCGCCAGACGTCCACCAGGAAGCGACGGTTAATGAGCTTCCTGAGGACGTCCGCAGCGGCCTGGCACTTCTCGGTCCCCGTGCGGTCCCGCTCCTCGAGGGTGCAGTTGAAATCCCTGCCGAGGACCAGGCACTCGCGAGGATCGATGGTGTCGAGGAAGGCCGCCGCCTGCCGGAAGAAAGGGGTTCTCTCCGGGCCGAGTGTCGGGGCATAGATGTTGACAAGGTGAAGAGGCAGCCCCTCCACCTGCACCCGGAGATACAGCAGGCAGCCCGGCACGACCTCGACGCTCCCCAGCACCTCGGGCTGCAGGTCTGGGGAGAACAGGGTCGCTACCCCAGCCCGCTGGGCCGAGAGATGACTAAAGTGGACCCCGTCTCCCCACTCCAGCCGCCACTTGGCTTCGGCGGCCGGAGTAGTGTGGGTCTCCTGTAGAAAGGTGACCGAGTACCCGCCCTCTCGGAGGAAGGAGAGCACTCGGCACCTGCGGAGACCCGACCCGCAGCCCCTGACGTTTAGTGTGGCAAAGATGAACGGCGCCATTTGGAGGGCCGGGGAGGATCCTCGCCAGAGGGAGCGCCGGCGGTTCCCGTGGGGCCACGCAGCAAGCCGTGAGCCACGCCAAAGGTGACAAGGGCGTCGCAGAAGCCACGGGCCCGTTGGTAGACCGCAGCGTCCCTCTTCCCGGTCCCCTTACCCTCCCTCAGAAGGGCCCTCGCGGACTCCAGGACAGAATGAAAATCTCCCCAGCGCTGGAGGGCAAGAGTAACCTTGTTCTTGGAGCCGCGAACGTCCTCCAAGAACTGGCGCATCTCACCCGCCAGCGCGTGGGGTGCCGAGGTCTCGGGGTCTTGAGAACCCGTCGGCCTCGCGTTCTCTTGGGCCCCCTGGCCAGAGAAGAGGTTGAGGGAGGGACTGGGGCCTAAGTTTGGGAGGGATGAGGGCGGCGGAGGGAGAGCAGCCCCGGAAGTGCTGGGAGAGGGCAGTGCAAGAGGGGCCTCCTGAGGGGTTACGTCCTCGGGGGCAGGTATGAGTGGGCAGAGGTAAAAGGGAGGGGGAGGTATGGGGGCAGGGGAGGTAGAGATCAGCGGGGGAAGAGAGGGGTCATGGGGGGGAGGGAAAGGAAGGAGTGGGGGGGGAGGAGGAAGGGGAGGGTTTAGAGTGGGGGGGATTGCGGGTTCTGGAGTGGGGCATTGGCCGGGAAGGGGTATGGCGGGGGTGGCAAGCAGTGAGGCCAAGATGGGAGCAAGGGCGGAAATACGGGCCAAGGAGGTCTCCAGGAGGGGGGCTTCCTCAGGCAATGGCAGGGTAGAGGTTGAGGTGCCGGCACTCTCAGCGGGAGTCGCCGGCAGGTCGGGGGAGAGGGTATCGGGGTTTTCAGTTGCGGGGACAAAGGGGGGGTGCAAGGGGAGCCCTAATTCCCCTGGGGTGTCCGGGGGCTGGCCGACCTCCGACGGGGGGTCGTCCCTAGTTGAGGGAGGGGTTGCCCCTTGGGACAGCTCAGGGCGGAAGGAGGTGGCAAGTGAGGGATTGCTGGTGGGAGGGGTGGGGGAAAGTGGGAGGGGTGGGGGAGAGTCCGTGGGCGGCCCACAGGCCTCTAATAGCAGGCCTTCCATGTCCAGGGCCACCAGGGTGAGGCCCAGGGCCTCGACCTCCTGCGAGAGGAGGGCGAGGCCGGGAGCCACCTCCTCCGGGCGCTCCATTACAGCCGCCTGGGTAGCGGCCGGAGGGGTGTCAGAGGAGGGCGCGGGCACAGGGCGGGCCATCTCGGCCTCTTTTGGCTCTGGCTCCGGGGCCAAGGGGGTGTTAATCTCCTCGGCCGCCGCGGCGGCAACCTCCGTCACCCCCGGGTGGAGCGGGGCTGGCGGATCTCTTGGGTGCCTTGCGTGGCACCTCCACCCCGTCCTCCGGCGGACGCGCGCCCCCCCTTTTATCCTTTTCCCTCCGAGGAGGCGGGCTGGGCAGTAGAGGAGGAGGGGCCAGGGGATAGGGCCGACAAGGAGGGAGGGAGGGAGGAGGGGGGTGGGGCGGCGAGGGAGAGGGGTGACCCGCCCTGGGGTGGGCCCTCTTTTGGTCCTGCCGCCGGCCCTGCCTCCCTCTCCTCCATGGGCCCGGCTTTTGTGCCCGCTCGGGCGCCGGCGCCCGCTTCTTCTCTCCCGGCACCATGCTGCTGGGCGCCCTCCGACGCCTGAGCGGCGATGGATCCGTCCGGGCCTAAAAGAGGAGGGGCGGTCCCAGGGCCTGTCGCGGTCAGAGCGCCGCCGGTCTCGTGGCTGACGCCCCCCGGGTCGGAGGAGGTCCCGGGCTCCTCTTCTTCGTGCCAGGCCAGGGGCAATCCCTCCGGACATGCCCCGGCACCCAAAGCACCGGGCCTCCCCCAGGGTGTAGAAGACCCGGTACTGGGCCCCTTGATAGGGCACCAGTATAGTCCCCTCCTGGGCCACCCCGTCCTGTGCTGCCGCCGGCGGCAGTTGGACTCGGGCCTGCCGGCGGAATGAGAGCACGTGCCGGAGGGCGGGGTCTTTGCAGCCTAGGGGGAGGGGACTCAGGACCGTCAAAGGCCGGCCCAGGGCGGTGAGGAAAGGCAGAAGGGCGGCGTTGGGAAGGAAGGGCGGGACGGACGAGAACACCACCCGCACGCCCAGGTCTTCCAGCGGCTCCAGGGGCACGTGCACGCCCCCAACCGCCAGGCCCCTCTCCACCGCCTCCTGGGCGGCGGCCTCCGAAGCCAGGAAGAAGACGATCTTCCCGAACATCTGGGAGGCCGCCACCACGGCCGCGGACCCCACCACCCGTGCCAACGCCCGCACGTAGGTTTCCACGTGGGGCGAGGCAGCCACCAGGAGGCAGCGGACCCTGTGCCTCCTGGTGAGCGCGGGGAAGGGGCCGCGACCGTCGGGGATGGTAGTCCTGGCAGAGGCAGAAGGAGCAGGGTGCGGGGCAGCGGCCGCCACCTGGGCGTACGACCTGGGGGCCGAGATGTCGGGGCCCCCAGGGGTGGTGGAGGGAGCAGGGGAAAGGGGAGAAGGGGATGCTGCGGTGAATGCTTGGGCAGCGGAGGGGAGAGTCCCCGCCACGGGGGGTTTAGCCTTCCGGGCGGGGCTGTTGCCCTTCCTTTTCCCCTGGCCCTTCCTGCCCTTTTGGAGGGGTGGGTGCGGGGCCAGGTTGCTGGAGGACGCCGCGGCGGAGGTGGTAAGAGCACTGGAGCCTGCGCCCGCGCCCGCACCCGCACCCGCACCCTCAGCCGACATGGCAGCAGAGCCTTGGGCGGCCCTGGATGAGTGGGCCGCCATTTCGGGGGTGGGAGGGGTGACAGTGGAAGACGAGGGGAGGAGGGGGTCACCGGATGACCCTCCGGCGGGTGTGGTGGTCATGGTGGTGGGTTTATAAGATGGGGGAAGTTTGTTGGGCGTGGGGCCTTTAAGAGAGAGCGGGGGAGGGGAGGAGAGTGGAGTGGAAGGAAGGGTGGAGGCGTGGCTGCCCCTCCCCCACCGGCCAGGCTGAGGACCCAGTCAGGTGGGGGAAGGGCAGAGCGAGGGCAGTGAGGTCAGGGGAAGGTGAAACCTAAGATGGCCGCTGCTCCCAGCACAAGATGGTCAGATGGCTCCTTTTCTGCACTGGGATGTGGGGAATTAAAGTTTGTGCGTGTGTGGTGGTGGGGGGGGGCTCAGGCGCTTGGGTGAAGTGAAAAATAAAGGGGGGTGGGAGGGGGCGTGGGCACAGCCAACCTGGTGGAAATGGGGGGGTGGGGGTGCCCATGTGCGCCTGAGAGGGGGGGGCCCACAGCAGCTGCTGCAGAGCCTTCAGGAAACCAGGGGGAGAAGGAAGGGGCAGTTGGTTAGAAGGGGGCCTAGGTGGAGGAGGGGCCCCCAGCAGCGGCTGGGTGTGGGTGGGGGGGCAGTAAGGGGGGCGTGGCTGCAGGGGTGTGGCAGGGGCACACCCTAAAACCCCACCCCTGACTATGCAGCCACCCCTCTGGAGCCCCAGTGGAAAAGAAGGGCTCTGCCCAAACTCACCCCTCCCAAGCCGCTCCACAGGAAGAAGCCTGTGGAGGGGGCCCAACCGCCGCTTTCAGAAGCCCCTTACCTTTCCTGGGGGGTGAGGATGCAGCAGCTGCTGGATGAGGAGGTGGGCTGCTCAAGTGGGGGCCAGCAGCAGTTCCCCTGTCTTTGGTTGTGTGGGGAATGGGGAGCAGGAGAACGCAGTGCTGCTGAATCCTGGGAGGGAGGTGTCTCCCATAGGGCTAGGGCTAGGGCTAGGGCTAGGGCTAGGGCTAGGGCTAGGGCTAGGGGGTTAGGGTTAGGGTTAGGGTTAGGGTTAGGGTTAGGGTTAGGGTTAGGGTTAGGGTTAGGGTTAGGGTTAGGGTTAGGGTTAGGGTTAGGGTTAGGGTTAGGGTTAGGGTTAGGGTTAGGGTTAGGGTTAGGGTTAGGGTTAGGGTTAGGGTTAGGGTTAGGGTTAGGGTTAGGGTTAGGGTTAGGGTTAGGGTTAGGGTTAGGGTTAGGGTTAGGGTTAGGGTTAGGGGTTAGGGGTTAGGGGTTAGGGTTAGGGTTAGGGTTAGGGTTAGGGTTAGGGTTAGGGTTAGGGTTAGGGTTAGGGTTAGGGTTAGGGTTAGGGTTAGGGGTTAGGGGTTAGGGGTTAGGGGTTAGGGGTTAGGGGTTAGGGGTTAGGGGTTAGGGGTTAGGGGTTAGGGTTAGGGTTAGGGTTAGGGTTAGGGTTAGGGTTAGGGTTAGGGTTAGGGTTAGGGTTAGGGTTAGGGTTAGGGTTAGGGTTAGGGTTAGGGTTAGGGTTAGGGTTAGGGTTAGGGTTAGGGTTAGGGTTAGGGTTAGGGTTAGGGTTAGGGTTAGGGTTAGGGTTAGGGTTAGGGTTAGGGTTAGGGTTAGGGTTAGGGTTAGGGTTAGGGTTAGGGTTAGGGTTAGGGTTAGGGTTAGGGTTAGGGTTAGGGTTAGGGTTAGGGTTAGGGTTAGGGTTAGGGTTAGGGTTAGGGTTAGGGTTAGGGTTAGGGTTAGGGTTAGGGTTAGGGTTAGGGTTAGGGTTAGGGTTAGGGTTAGGGTTAGGGTTAGGGTTAGGGTTAGGGTTAGGGTTAGGGTTAGGGTTAGGGTTAGGGTTAGGGTTAGGGTTAGGGTTAGGGTTAGGGTTAGGGTTAGGGTTAGGGTTAGGGTTAGGGTTAGGGTTAGGGTTAGGGTTAGGGTTAGGGTTAGGGTTAGGGTTAGGGTTAGGGTTAGGGTTAGGGTTAGGGTTAGGGTTAGGGTTAGGGTTAGGGTTAGGGTTAGGGTTAGGGTTAGGGTTAGGGTTAGGGTTAGGGTTAGGGTTAGGGTTAGGGTTAGGGTTAGGGTTAGGGTTAGGGTTAGGGTTAGGGTTAGGGTTAGGGTTAGGGTTAGGGTTAGGGTTAGGGTTAGGGTTAGGGTTAGGGTTAGGGTTAGGGTTAGGGTTAGGGTTAGGGTTAGGGTTAGGGTTAGGGTTAGGGTTAGGGTTAGGGTTAGGGTTAGGGTTAGGGTTAGGGTTAGGGTTAGGGTTAGGGTTAGGGTTAGGGTTAGGGTTAGGGTTAGGGTTAGGGTTAGGGTTAGGGTTAGGGTTAGGGTTAGGGTTAGGGTTAGGGTTAGGGTTAGGGTTAGGGTTAGGGTTAGGGTTAGGGTTAGGGTTAGGGTTAGGGTTAGGGTTAGGGTTAGGGTTAGGGTTAGGGTTAGGGTTAGGGTTAGGGTTAGGGTTAGGGTTAGGGTTAGGGTTAGGGTTAGGGTTAGGGTTAGGGTTAGGGTTAGGGTTAGGGTTAGGGTTAGGGTTAGGGTTAGGGTTAGGGTTAGGGTTAGGGTTAGGGTTAGGGTTAGGGTTAGGGTTAGGGTTAGGGTTAGGGTTAGGGTTAGGGTTAGGGTTAGGGTTAGGGTTAGGGTTAGGGTTAGGGTTAGGGTTAGGGTTAGGGTTAGGGTTAGGGTTAGGGTTAGGGTTAGGGTTAGGGTTAGGGTTAGGGTTAGGGTTAGGGTTAGGGTTAGGGTTAGGGTTAGGGTTAGGGTTAGGGTTAGGGTTAGGGTTAGGGTTAGGGTTAGGGTTAGGGTTAGGGTTAGGGTTAGGGTTAGGGTTAGGGTTAGGGTTAGGGTTAGGGTTAGGGTTAGGGTTAGGGTTAGGGTTAGGGTTAGGGTTAGGGTTAGGGTTAGGGTTAGGGTTAGGGTTAGGGTTAGGGTTAGGGTTAGGGTTAGGGTTAGGGTTAGGGTTAGGGTTAGGGTTAGGGTTAGGGTTAGGGTTAGGGTTAGGGTTAGGGTTAGGGTTAGGGTTAGGGTTAGGGTTAGGGTTAGGGTTAGGGTTAGGGTTAGGGTTAGGGTTAGGGTTAGGGTTAGGGTTAGGGTTAGGGTTAGGGTTAGGGTTAGGGTTAGGGTTAGGGTTAGGGTTAGGGTTAGGGTTAGGGTTAGGGTTAGGGTTAGGGTTAGGGTTAGGGTTAGGGTTAGGGTTAGGGTTAGGGTTAGGGTTAGGGTTAGGGTTAGGGTTAGGGTTAGGGTTAGGGTTAGGGTTAGGGTTAGGGTTAGGGTTAGGGTTAGGGTTAGGGTTAGGGTTAGGGTTAGGGTTAGGGTTAGGGTTAGGGTTAGGGTTAGGGTTAGGGTTAGGGTTAGGGTTAGGGTTAGGGTTAGGGTTAGGGTTAGGGTTAGGGTTAGGGTTAGGGTTAGGGTTAGGGTTAGGGTTAGGGTTGGGTTAGGGTTAGGGTTAGGGTTAGGGTTAGGGTTAGGGTTAGGGTTAGGGTTAGGGTTAGGGTTAGGGTTAGGGTTAGGGTTAGGGTTAGGGTTAGGGTTAGGGTTAGGGTTAGGGTTAGGGTTAGGGTTAGGGTTAGGGTTAGGGTTAGGGTTAGGGTTAGGGTTAGGGTTAGGGTTAGGGTTAGGGTTAGGGTTAGGGTTAGGGTTAGGGTTAGGGTTAGGGTTAGGGTTAGGGTTAGGGTTAGGGTTAGGGTTAGGGTTAGGGTTAGGGTTAGGGTTAGGGTTAGGGTTAGGGTTAGGGTTAGGGTTAGGGTTAGGGTTAGGGTTAGGGTTAGGGTTAGGGTTAGGGTTAGGGTTAGGGTTAGGGTTAGGGTTAGGGTTAGGGTTAGGGTTAGGGTTAGGGTTAGGGTTAGGGTTAGGGTTAGGGTTAGGGTTAGGGTTAGGGTTAGGGTTAGGGTTAGGGTTAGGGTTAGGGTTAGGGTTAGGGTTAGGGTTAGGGTTAGGGTTAGGGTTAGGGTTAGGGTTAGGGTTAGGGTTAGGGTTAGGGTTAGGGTTAGGGTTAGGGTTAGGGTTAGGGTTAGGGTTAGGGTTAGGGTTAGGGTTAGGGTTAGGGTTAGGGTTAGGGTTAGGGTTAGGGTTAGGGTTAGGGTTAGGGTTAGGGTTAGGGTTAGGGTTAGGGTTAGGGTTAGGGTTAGGGTTAGGGTTAGGGTTAGGGTTAGGGTTAGGGTTAGGGTTAGGGTTAGGGTTAGGGTTAGGGTTAGGGTTAGGGTTAGGGTTAGGGTTAGGGTTAGGGTTAGGGTTAGGGTTAGGGTTAGGGTTAGGGTTAGGGTTAGGGTTAGGGTTAGGGTTAGGGTTAGGGTTAGGGTTAGGGTTAGGGTTAGGGTTAGGGTTAGGGTTAGGGTTAGGGTTAGGGTTAGGGTTAGGGTTAGGGTTAGGGTTAGGGTTAGGGTTAGGGTTAGGGTTAGGGTTAGGGTTAGGGTTAGGGTTAGGGTTAGGGTTAGGGTTAGGGTTAGGGTTAGGGTTAGGGTTAGGGTTAGGGTTAGGGTTAGGGTTAGGGTTAGGGTTAGGGTTAGGGTTAGGGTTAGGGTTAGGGTTAGGGTTAGGGTTAGGGTTAGGGTTAGGGTTAGGGTTAGGGTTAGGGTTAGGGTTAGGGTTAGGGTTAGGGTTAGGGTTAGGGTTAGGGTTAGGGTTAGGGTTAGGGTTAGGGTTAGGGTTAGGGTTAGGGTTAGGGTTAGGGTTAGGGTTAGGGTTAGGGTTAGGGTTAGGGTTAGGGTTAGGGTTAGGGTTAGGGTTAGGGTTAGGGTTAGGGTTAGGGTTAGGGTTAGGGTTAGGGTTAGGGTTAGGGTTAGGGTTAGGGTTAGGGTTAGGGTTAGGGTTAGGGTTAGGGTTAGGGTTAGGGTTAGGGTTAGGGTTAGGGTTAGGGTTAGGGTTAGGGTTAGGGTTAGGGTTAGGGTTAGGGTTAGGGTTAGGGTTAGGGTTAGGGTTAGGGTTAGGGTTAGGGTTAGGGTTAGGGTTAGGGTTAGGGTTAGGGTTAGGGTTAGGGTTAGGGTTAGGGTTAGGGTTAGGGTTAGGGTTAGGGTTAGGGTTAGGGTTAGGGTTAGGGTTAGGGTTAGGGTTAGGGTTAGGGTTAGGGTTAGGGTTAGGGTTAGGGTTAGGGTTAGGGTTAGGGTTAGGGTTAGGGTTAGGGTTAGGGTTAGGGTTAGGGTTAGGGTTAGGGTTAGGGTTAGGGTTAGGGTTAGGGTTAGGGTTAGGGTTAGGGTTAGGGTTAGGGTTAGGGTTAGGGTTAGGGTTAGGGTTAGGGTTAGGGTTAGGGTTAGGGTTAGGGTTAGGGTTAGGGTTAGGGTTAGGGTTAGGGTTAGGGTTAGGGTTAGGGTTAGGGTTAGGGTTAGGGTTAGGGTTAGGGTTAGGGTTAGGGTTAGGGTTAGGGTTAGGGTTAGGGTTAGGGTTAGGGTTAGGGTTAGGGTTAGGGTTAGGGTTAGGGTTAGGGTTAGGGTTAGGGTTAGGGTTAGGGTTAGGGTTAGGGTTAGGGTTAGGGTTAGGGTTAGGGTTAGGGTTAGGGTTAGGGTTAGGGTTAGGGTTAGGGTTAGGGTTAGGGTTAGGGTTAGGGTTAGGGTTAGGGTTAGGGTTAGGGTTAGGGTTAGGGTTAGGGTTAGGGTTAGGGTTAGGGTTAG